>NC_083316.1:112750674-112906370 GCF_963455315.2 Globicephala melas | reverse complement strand
GTGCTTTCGTGTTATCCTTGGCTTTACTGGGGATGTGCTAAAATACAACTATATGGACCCCGTTCCTACCCTTGCCATGGGATTTCCGCTCAGCACAGTATGGGCGACATCACTCAGCACCTGCCGGAAGTCCCACTTGAGGCTTCACACGAGTAATGAGAAGGTCCTAGGAAACTTCTGAGAAACCCTGAGAGATAGACATAGGCAGAATGGAGGCGGACAGACAGATAGCTGGGGAGACCCCTGCGTCCTCTCTCTTATCCAAGGAGCTTAACCACTTCTTGTTGGATGTTCTGCACTCCCCCTCCAGGACACACACACACACACACACACACACAGAGTCACTTTTCCCAGTTTCCTGTGCCCTGGACTCCATCAGTTATCCAGATAAACAGTCCAAGGCTCAATGTAGATTCCATTATATCCCTGCTTGGCCCTGCAAGTCGACAGGTGTGTAGTGAGCCTGCAATGCAGTGTGATTGTCAGGTTCTGGAAAGAAATGGCATCTTGACTGGTTAGATCTCAGCTGCATTGTGAACCATGGTGCCTTTAAAATCCTCCACTGCCCTGTCTATTCAGCCTACCCCTCTTTGAAGGATGCAGGACTGCTGCGGGAAGAGCGGGCATTTGAGCCACGTGACCAGAAATGATTAGATAAAGAAGCAAAGTACAAGCCAAACTGGGCCTCTGGCCGTAAGCTTGGCTTAGTCACTATAAGACAAGGCAGGGCTTCCCTGGAGGCACAGTGGTTGAGAGTCCACCTGCCGATGCAGGGGGCGCAGGTTCGTGCCCCGGTCCGGGAAGATCCCACATGCTGCGGAGGGGCTGGGCCCATGAGCCATGGCTGCTGAGCCTGCGTGTCTGGAGCCTGTGCTCCGCAACGGGAGAGGTCACAACAGTGAGAGGCCCGCGTACCGCAAAAAAAAAAGACAAGGCAGCCTGAAAATAATAACTCATATACAATAGTTAACTCAGTACCAGTAATAGTTAATTCAGTACCATTCCAAATACATTTAATATATGTTTTATATTTATATTATATATACAACTAAATTTAATCCTCTCATCAATCTTAGGTGTTATGAATTATTTTTTGAGTCTAACCTGAGTGAAACAGTCAGTCTGATCCCTCAGCTCACCCTGCTACGCTCTCCTGTTTGCACACCATGTCTCTCATTTTATAGAGCATTCCAAGTGCCAAATACATCATCTCATTTGATGTCCAAACAAAGCAATGCTGGGAGTCTGGGAGGACACATATTAACGGGCTTATCTGATAGCTGGGGAAGCTGAGGCCCAGAGATGCACCCAAAGAAATCCATGAAGCAAGTCCCTTGACTTTGGGGTTTCTCACATGACACCCCAGTTGACTGTCTTTAGTTCTCACATATTTCCTCAAAGCACAGGGTATTCTCAGCACTTGAATCCCTGGGCACTCAGCCATCACAGGTAGCTCCCAGCCAGGTGACAAGATCTGTAGATAAGCCTGGTCCCTGCTGGCAGCCTGGTATTCCTAGGGCAATTATTTTCAGAAGCCACCGACATCTTGGTTGGCTAGAAAGCCCGGCTGTCGCCCGCTGCCCAGGAACTGAACTGCTCATTGGTGCATGGTTTTATGAGTGCCAGCTGCTTTTTCTCATTACCACTTTCAATTAACTCATTGTTGTGGGCCCAAAGCTAACAGGAACCCCTTGGGATTCGTTTTCATTAATGTTGGGGCCCCGGTTTCTTTCCTTCGTTTTTTTTTTTTTTTTTTTTTAGAAGAAAATTTCAGGTTTTGTGAAGTGAACAATTAGAAACACCAGGCTAGAGTCCCTGGTTGTGGGCCCAGGACAGAAGGGATACACGCTTCCCACAGTGATGCTGTCAGGTGGCCCTGGCCACCTAGACAAGGTAAACACATCCTTCAGGGCCCAGATCAGTCCTTGTTGGAGGCAGCTGAGGCCGCAGGACAAAGATGCAGGCGCGTGAGGAGACAGGCTTGCTGAAGAAACACCTGGCTGTCCTGGGGGGACCCAAGGCCTCAGGGCCGCATGTACCGTCTCCCTTATGGAAGGAAGAGGCCTGGAAGAGAACTAAAATGTATTAAACATCTACTACATACTAAGTGTGATTGCCCTCATTTCACATAATCCCTGTGCAACTATATCAAATAACAACTATCATTCCACTTTCATAGGTGAGGAAACTAAGGCACAGAGAGGGCAGACCTGACTGGAGTCACACACCCGGGGCTGGAGGAAAGAGGATGTACACCAGGGAACACAGATGTCTGTGGGAAAGGAATCGGGGCACAGGACTGTGTACAACTGAGTGAAATTCCTTAAAATCCCATTTGAAAGGCTTCCTGTGATACCCACTTGCTTTTCATGGATTTCTTTGGGAAACACTTGATCCTTGTGGCCTGTAGATAGTCCAGGCATGCTGACTTGAAAACCAGAGTCTTTTCTGGGTATATTTCCTCTCATGTTTAAACAAAGGCTTCTGTGTCTCCTCCCCCTCAAGGTGTTTATTGAGTGGCTGGAAGCCCCATCACAGCTGCTGCTGCTGCATGGCGGAGGTTGTCTAGATCAGGGTGACCCCTGAGAAGGAGACCCAGACCACTAAGCGCAGGAAGACAGGAGGCAGAGGCAGTAGGCAGGCCAAGCCCAGACCTTTGACTGTCAGTCTACTTTACCAGAAACATCTCAGGGGAGGTATAAATAGAGCCTAGAGTGAGCCTTTGAGTTGCCATCAACCCAGGGACCTAGGGCAAGTCCTTCCTAACCAGGCAGAGCCTCAGGTTCTCCACCTGCAAAGGGAAGGAACAGGCTGGGCTGCTCCCTAAGGTCTCTCCCAGTTCCAAAGTCCTCTGCTTTGGGTCAAAGAAGATCCGGGGCTCTCGTCATTCCAGAAGTTGAGAAAGCTGCCTTACCTATTATTTTTTCACACCCAAACACTTCGATGCTAACAGAATTTGCACTGATCTTCACTTGTGTATTATTTTAAGTTGCAAATTCACTTAATTACCTCTGTCTTTGATCAAGGCCACCTATTGTTCATGGGATCTGAATTTAACGATGGACAAGATGAATTCAAGAGCTGACCCTACCCACCCCCCCTCCTCCGACATGACATCCAGCAACACTCACTTCCTGAGCTGGGTATATAAATACTCAGCACATTTGCAGGACTTTGCAGGCTACCTTTTGTTTCTCCTCTGGAGGGTGTTCACGTGCACGAGCCAAAGGAGATGGGGCGTGAAGAAGCTGAAAGAGCTAAAGGGGAGAAAAGGCCGGAAGTTTACAGGGAAGACGGCTAATCCTTGCCAATGGGGTGAAAAAGTCAGACATCTGGTTGCTGGTTGTGTTTCCTGCTAAAATTCAGGGCAAAAGTTCCCCTACAAGGTTGAGTCTGGGAGAGAGGAGAAGAGAGTAGGAGGAGAGATGTGAGACAGAAATCCTGCAGCTGGGGGAGGGGGGAAGGGGTGGGCAAAAACAACTGTTCTGGTATTCTTTGAGCTCAAATATTCTTCCAAGAGTGGGATGGAAATTTGGCAAAACATTCAAAGCGCTCCGGCTTCTGGGGAGTGAGCGGTATCTAAGCGGCCCTCACAGGTCTGCCCTTGGCTCGTTGCCATGTTTGCAGGAGGAGCCGGTACGGCTCTGATCCGAAGTCCTGCCGGATAACAGATGCTGGGAGTTAACCTGGGATTCTTCATTAACAGTGCAAATTAGCCAGAAGGAAAATAAACAGTACTCGGATGCTCTGTGTGTGCTCCCGACTGCAATAATCCCTTACATCACGACAGCACTCCGTCCGTTTACAAAGGATAATGTCCTACATGTGATTCCCATCATCCCATCTTGGTGAGGCATGAGGGTCAGGCCTGGGATATGAATCTCCATTTCACAGAAGAAGGAACAGGCTCAGAAAAGAGAAGTAATTCGGCCTTGATTAGGCTTCCAGGCCCAGACTTGTCCTTGTCCCTACAATGCCCAACCTCATAAGTCACCAGGAACTGTGAAGAGGCCTGAGCCCCATGTGTGGGCACATGGGGAACTTTCTGTCCAAGGTGCCATTTCTGGCCCACAAGGTGTAGAACCAACTCTTTGAAACTGAGAGCTTTCCGAAGCATTTGCTAGTGATGCTGGTCCAGTGCCTATTTGTGTCACAACCAACCAACCCAACTTGAAATTCCATTTTCCCTGAAATGAACTGTAGTCGATAGCCCTTCATTTATGTTAACAATGGATGAATTGGTACTACACAATTTTTTCAACTTTCTATGCGTCTGAACATTTTCCTAACATATCAGGGGAAATAATTTTTATTCTATGTTTGAACCTTCAAATAAAAGTGATGAGTTGGGGCTTCCCTGGTGGCACAGTTGTTAAGAATCTGCCTGCCAATGCAAGGGACACGGGTTCGAGCCCTGACCCAGGAAGATCCCACATGCCATGGAGCAACTAAGCCCGTGCGCTACAACTACTGAGCCTGAGCTCTAGAGCCTGCAAGCCACAACTACTGAGCCCACATGCCACAACTACTGAAGCCTGTGCGCCTAGAGCCCGTGCTCCGCAACAAGAGAAGGCAGGACAGTGAGAAGCCCGCGCACCGCAACGAAGACCCAACACAGCCATAAATAAACAAACAAACAAACAAATAAATAAAAGTGATGAGTTGGCCTGCCTTCCTTCCCTTCTTCCATTCATCATTCGACACATATTTACTGAACACTGTGCCCAGTGCTGGGGATACAGCGGTGAACCCAACAGTCATGAACTTTGACTTCATGATGAAGACTGACAATACACGAATTAACACATTTGAAAATATAATGCTACTTCTTCATAAGTGCCTAGAAGGAAAGTGTTATGGTAGAGGAAAATTAATAGGAGGACCTGTATTCAGATGGGGAAGTAGGCCAGGAGAGAAAGCATGAGGAGCGAAGTTCTGGGGACAGGCAAGATTGTCAGGGGGCCTAGGGACTCGAGAGGAAAACCAGTGTGACCTGAGCTCCTGGGAGACTCTGAAAGAGGTTGCTAAAGCAAGAAGCACATTCAGCAACACAGCTAGGAGGATGCTTCTACCATGAACCTCAGTTTTACCCCCTATAAAGTTGGAGAGTGATACCAAAATCACTGGATATTTGAGAGAACGATCATTTTATTTTATTTTCCAATGAAATGGAAATCCTAACCTGAGGTACGCAAACCTGCCTCTATCATGTTACCAGATTTGCTTCATCGTAATGTCTCACTGGTCTTCATCAGCGGTGGCTGGAGCATTTTGCTTTGAATTTCTCCTACCATTAAAGTGCTTAACGATCCGTAAACACGTGAGAGGTGGCACTGCCGAAGGACACTGCAGAGCTTCAGTCCAGGGTCACCTTCCAATTTCCTGTTGGTGAGCTTTCCAGTGCTAATGGTAGGGGTCCAGCTCACGTAATAGACAAGGCTGGCTTTTGTACGTAGGAAAAAAGTTCTTCCTTTTCTCATCTCACTCTCTGCCACCATATTTGGGAGACATTTTGAAAACTTAAGGGATGAAGTAAGTACGGACAAAGCATTTTATCAACTGTAAGGCGACGTTTCTCAGCTGCGTGTCTTCTGGATCCCCCTTTCCCCTTTCTCACTCCTTTCAGAATCACAGAACCTTGGGTGCTCGGTATTACAAATACATGAGTACTTTTTTGTTTTCCAAGAATTAAATTATACTTTATATCATGTGCTAGAGTTTATAAAACCCTTTGATGAAACTTATCGGGAGGCCTGATAACCCTGGCTGTCTTGTTCACTGCTGTGTGTGCAACACCTAGAAATGTGCCTGGCCCATAGGAAGCAATCAGCAACTATGAGTTTGGTGAGTTAATTAACGAATCACATTTTATAGGTGGGGCAACAGAGGCTTAGTAAGATTCACTGACTTTTCCAAGTTCATGCAATATGCTAAATAGTAGGGCCAGGACTAGAAATCAGTTCCTCAGAAGAGTCTCATTTAGGCTTTTTCCTGGGATGCTACCCCTATTTTTATGGTATAATCATAAACTCAGAAATAATATGAAATATATTATGTATTTGAAATAGCTGAAATGGCTATCCTAGTAGCTTACTCTTATAATAGATTTGAATTTTTGTTTTCTAAACAACGGGGATGATAGAGTATACCTAGTGTGGGAAGGAGCAGTAGGTGGAAAGCCATAGGCTCCCATCGAGAGGCAGAAAGACTGAGAATCAGGCTGGAGCTTGGAGGGCTTGGCTGGCCGGCACCAGTTAGTATACGGGCAACCTGTGCCACACACTGTCACATCTGTAGACGAGAGCAGCCCTGCATCACAGCATTTGATGAAACCTTCAAGAAAATTCAAAATCAGAAAGGACATGCCACAAACTCTAAGAGTGTTTATCTGGAGAATAGGAGCAGACCCAGCAGACATCCAATTTTGACTTTATACACTCCTGCATTGCTTATATTTGTACAGTGAAGTATATTAAGCACAAGTGCTCAACAAAATCAAAAGCCTTCACTATATTTCGTATGTTCCATTGAAAAAGCCTGGAAAACAATGCACTTCAGTTTAGCATGTTTCCATAAAATATAACTAAGGTATGAAGAAAAATAATGAAAATAGAAAGGAAAGGCTCATTTTCACTGCTGCTATGAAATAATAATGCTTAACACGTACTGAAAGCCTATGACAAACCAGGCTTGATGCTAAGCACTTTGCTTACTTATGTCATGTACCACTCATGACAACACTATGAAACAGTCCCTTTTATTATCCCAAATGATGCGAGAGTTGGGCCCCAGTTAAGAAACTGGCACACAGACCCCGAGCTGCACTGGTTTCTCTGGTGTGTGAATCCTGCATTAAGGGGGATTGTGACAGATTAGCAGTTCATACAAGTTGTACGAAACAGCACGCCTTCAACAACTCTTTCCCACTCCCTACTGATTACAGATGCTAATTAGAAAACCCTCTCTCTACCAGCTGTCCGTTCCCCTCCTTCCCCTAAATTGGAAGCCACTCGCACCAGTTCACCCCCTCCCGGAAACTCCCAGCTACTCCTGATGCACAAGAGGAGATAATCCTTTCTTCACTTGATTAAACTTTTAATAATTCCAATGTGTTCTGTATCTTCAAAACATGCTGTTTATCTTGCTATTTGGCATTTACAAAGCAGCATGTGAAAGTGGCGAGATATTTTCCTTTGGATCCAAGAAAAGATGTGGACACTTGAGTCATGAATTCCTCAGTGGCCCCAGCTTTGCTCTGTATCTTTATGGTGTAATGTGGCATCTTGAAATATGGAGGTGGTTGTCATGGGGAAACGTTTTGCTCACTAAAACGAGAAGATGAGGGTCACTTTTGAGTCTTTTCTAATTAAACTAACTTGCTTTGTATCTTTGAGATGTACCCTTGCTCTACTGGTGGAGCCTCAGATGGTGTTTTAGTGCTTCCTGAGGCTCAGAAAATGAAAGATCAAGTCCCTTCCTGGAGCGAGGGAGCTTTGCTTCTGTTTGATCAGTCTGGATGGAAAAAGGTTTAGAAAAGATGCCTACAGCTCTCACATCAGGAGCAGCAGCTTCTAGTATGTAGAGGCAGCTACCAGTCCCATAACGGAGGACCTGGTGCTGAACCTCTCTAAACTTCATCAATTTCCTCCTCTATAAAACAAGCACAATTAAAAACTCTGCATCATGAAACCCAGTCTTCCTTCTCCATGCTCCAAAGTTGAGGTAGAGAGCAGAACTGAGACAGCCGTGGGGCTGACAGGGTCCTGGTGCTCTGGCCAGGTATCAGGCCTGATCCTCTGAGGTGAGGGAGCCAAGTTCAGGACATTGGTCCACCAGAGACCACCCAGCCCCTCGTAATATCAATCGGTGGGAGCTATCACAGAGATCTCTGTCTCAACGCTAAGACCCAGCTCCACTCAACGGCCAGCAAGATCCAGTGCTGGACACCCCATGCCAAACAACTAGTAAGACAGGAACACAACCCCACCCATTACCAGAAAGGCTGCCTAAAATCATAATAAGTTCACAGACACCCCAAAGCACACCACTGGACATGGTCCTGCCCACCAGAAAGACAAGATACAGCCTCAGCCACCAGAAGACAGGCACCAGTCCGCTCCACCAGGAAACCTACACAAGCCAATGAAACAACCTTACCCACTGGGGACAGACCCCAGAAACAAGAACTAGGAACCTGCAGCCTGTGAAAAGGGGACCCCAAACACAGTAAGTAAGCAAAATGAGAAGACAGAGAAATACAAAGCAGATGAAGGAGCAAGGTAAAAACCCACCAGAACGCACAAATGAAGAGGAAATAGGCACTCTACCTGAAAAAGATTCAGAATAATGACAGTAAAGATGATCCAAAATCTTGGAAATAGAGTAGACAAAATGCAAGAAACATTTAACAAGGACCGAGGAAAACTAAAAATGAAACAAGCAATGATGAACAACACAATAAATGAAATTAAAAATACTCTAGATGGAATCAATAGCAGAATAACTGAGGCAGAAGAACGGATAAGTGACCTGGAAGATAAAAGAGTGGAAATAACTACTGCAGAGCAAAATAAAGAAAGAAGAATGAAAAGAATTGAGGACAGTCTCAGAGACTTCTGGAACAACATTAAATGCACAAACATTAAGATTAAACGTCCCAGAAAAAGAGGAGAAAAAGAAAGGGACTGAGAAAATATTTGAAGAGATTATAGTTGAAAACTTCCCTAACATGGGAAATGAAATAGTCAATCAAGTCCAGGAAGTGCAGAGTCCAATACATGATAAATCCAAGGAGAAACACACCAAGACACATATTAATCAAACTATCAAAAATTAAATACAAAGAAAAAATATTAAAAGCAGCAAGGGAAAAACAACAAATAGCATACAAGGGAATTCCCATAAGGTTAACAGCTGATCTTTCAGCAAAAACTCTGAAAGCTGGAAGGGAGTGGCAAGACATAATTAAAATGATGAAAGGGAAAAACCTACAACCAAGATTACTCTGCCCAACAAGGATCTCACTAAGATTCAACAGAGGGCTTCCCTGGTGGTGCAGTGGTTGAGAGTCCACCTGCCAATGCAAGGGACATGGGTTCGTGTCCTGGTCTGGGAAGATCCCATGTGCCGCAGAGCGGCTGGGCCCATGAGCCATGGCCGCTGAGCCTGCACGTCCGGAGCCTGTGCTTTGCAATGGGAGAGGCCACAACAGTGAGAGGCCCGCATACCGCAAAAAAAAAAAAAAAAAAAAAAAGATTCAACAGAGAAATTAAAACGTTTACAGACAAGCAAAAGCTAAGAGAATTCAGCACCACCAACCAGCTCTACAACAAATGCTAAAGGAACTTCTCTAAGTGGGAAACACAAGAGAAGAAAAGGACCTACAAAAACAAACCCATAACAATTAAGAAAATGGTAATAGGAACATACATATTGATAATTACCTTAAATATAAATGGATTAAATGCTCCAACCAAAAGACATAGACTGGCTGAATGGATACAAAAACAAGACCCATATATATGCTGTGTACAAGAGACCCACTTCAGACCTAGGGACACATACAGACTGAAAGTGAAGGGATGGAAAAAGATATTCCGTGCAAATGGAAATCAAAGAAAGCTGGAGTAGCAATTCTCATATCAGACAAAATAGACTTTAAAATAAAGACTATTACAAGAGACAAAGAAGGACATTACATAATGATCAAGGGATTGATCCAAGAAGAAGATATAACAGTTGTAAATATTTATGCACCCAACATAAGAGCACTTCAATACATAAGGCAAATGCTAACAGCCATAAAAGGGGAAATTGACAGGTAACACAATCATAGCAGGGGACTTTAACACCCCACTTTCACCATTGGACAGATCTTCCAAAATGAAAATAAATAACTACAAGCTTTAAACGACACAATAAACAAGATGGACTTAATTGATATTTATAGGACATTCCAACCAAAAACAACCAAATATACTTTCTTCTCAAGTGCTCATGGAACATTCTCCAGGATAGATCATGTCTTGGGTCACAAATCAAGCCTTGGTAAATTGAAGAAAATTGAAATTGTATCAAGTATCTTTTCTGACCACAACGCTATGAAACTAGATATCAATTACTGGAAAAAACTGTAAAAAATATAAACACATGGAGGCTAAACAATACACTATTAAATAACCAAGAGGACACTGAAGAAATCAAAGAGGAAATCAAACAATACCTAGAAACAAATGACAATGAAAACACGATGACCCAAAACCTATGGGATGCAGCAAAAGCAGTTATAAGAGGGAACTTTATAGCAATACAAACCTACCTCAAGAAACAAGAAATATCTCAAATAAACAACCTAACCTTATACCCAAAGCAATTAGAGAAAGAAGAACAAAAAAAACCCAAAGTTAGCAGAAGGAAAGAAATCATAAACATCAGATCAGAAATAAATGAAAAAGAAATGAAGGAAACGATAGCAAAGATCAATAAAACTAAAAGCTGGTTCTTTGAGAAGATAAACAAAATGGAAAAATCATTAGCCAGACTCAACAAGAGAAAAAGGGAGATAGACTCAAATCAGTAGAATTAGAAATGACAAACGAGAAGTAACAACTGACACTGCAGAAATACAAAGGGTCATGAGTGATTACTACAAGCAACTATATGCCAATAAAATGGACAATCTGCAAGAAATGGACAAAATCTTAGAAAAGCACAACCTTCCGAGACTCAACCAGGAAGAAGCAGAAAATATGAACAGACCAAGCACAAGCACTGAAATTGAAACTGTAATTAAAAATCTTCCAACAGGGCTTCCCTGGTGGCGCAGTGGTTAAAAGTCCGCCTGCCGATGCAGGGGACGCAGGTTCGTGCCCCAGTCCAGGAAGATCCCACATGCCGTGGAGCGGCTGGGCCCGTGAGCCATGGCTGCTGAGCCTGCACGTCCGGAGCCTGTGCTCCGTAACGGGAGAGGCCACAACAGTGAGAGGCCCGCGTACCGCAAAAAAAAAAAAAAAAAAAAAAATCTTCCAACAGAGCTTCCCTGGTGGTGCAGTGGTTGAGAGTCCGCCTGCCGACGCAGGGGACACGGGTTCATGCCCCGGTCCGGGAAGATCCCACATGCTGCGGAGCGGCTAGGCCCATGAGCCATGGCCACTGAGCCTGGCGTCCGGAGCCTGTGCTCCGCAGCAGGAGAGGCCACAGCAGTGAGAGGCCTGCGTACCACATACACACACAAAAAAAGCTAGCCACCATTAAAAAAATCTTCCAACAAACAAAAGCCCAGGACCAGATGCCTTCACAGGTGAATTCTATCAAACATTTTGAGAAGAGCTAACACCTATCCTTCTCAAACTCTTCCAAAATATGGCAGAGCGAGGAACATTCCCAAACTCATTCTACGAGACCGCCATCATCCTGATACCTAAACCAAACAAACATGTCACCAAAAAAAGAAAACTACAGGCCAATATCACTGATGAACATAGATGCAAAGATCCTCAACAAAATCCTAGCAAACAGAATCAAACAACACGTTAAAGGATCATACACCATGCTCAAGTGGGGCTTATCCCAAGAATGCAAGGATTCTTCAATATATGCAAATCAATCAATATGATACACCATATTAACAAATTGAAAGATAAAAACCATATGATCATCTCAATAGATGTAGAAAAAGCTTTTGACAAAATTCAACACCCATTTATGATAAAAACTCTCCGAAAATAGGCAGAGAGGGAACTTACCTCAACATAATAAAGGTCATATATGACAAACCCACAGCCAACATCGTTCTTAATGGCGAAAAGCTGAAACTATTTCCTCTAAGATCAGGAACAAAACAGGGTTGCCCACTCTCACCACTATTATTCAACATAGTTTTGGAAGTTTTAGCCACAGCAATCAGAGAAGAAAAAGAAATAAAAGTAGTCCAAATTGGAAAAGATGTAAAACTGTCATTGTTTGCAGATGACATGACACTATACATAGAGAATCCTAAAGATGCTACCAGAAAACTACTAGAGCTAATCAATGAATTTGGTAAAGTTGCAGGATACAGAATTAATGCACAGAAGTCTCTTGCATTCCTATACACTAATGATGAAAAATCTGAAAGAGAAATTGAGGAAACACTCCCATTTACCATTGCAAGAAAAAGACTAAAATACCTAGGAATAAACCTACCTAAGGAGACAAAAGACCTGTATGCAGAAAACTATAAGACACTGATGAAAGAAATTAAAGATGATACAGATGGAGAGATATACCAAGTTCTTGGATTGGAAGAATCAACATTGTGAAAATGACTCTACTACCCAAAGCAATCTACAGATTCAATGCAACCCCTAGCAAACTACCAGTGGTATTTTTCACAGAACTAGAACAAAAACTTTCACAATTTGTATGGAAACACAAAAGACCCCAAATAGCCAAAGCCATCTTGAGAAAGAAAAACAGAGCTGGAGGATCTCAGGCTCCCTGACTTCAGACTATACTACAAAGCTACAGTGATCAAGACAGTATGGTACTGGCACAAAAACAGAAAGACAGATCAATGGAACAGGATAGAAAGCCCAGAGATAAAGCCACGCACATATGGTCACCTTATTTTTGATAAAGGAGTCAAGAATATACAATGGAGAAAAGACAGCCTCTTTAACAAGTGGTGCTGGGAAAACTGGACAGCCACATGTAAAAGAATGAAATTAGAACACTCCCTAACACAATACACAAAAATAAACTCAAAATGGATTAAAGACCTAAATGTAAGGTCAGACACTATAAAACTCTTAGAGGAAAACATAGGCAGAACACTCTATGAAATAAATCACAGCAAGATCCTTTTTGACCGACCTCCTAGAGAAAGGGAAATAAAAACAAAAATAAACAAATGGGACCTAATGAAACTTAAAAGCTTTTGCCCAGCAAAGGAAACCATAAAAAAGATGAAAAGACAACTCCCAGAATGGGAGAAAATATTTGCAAATGAAGCAAATGACAAAGGATTAATCTCCAAAATACATAAGCAGCACATGCAGCTGAATATCAAAAAAAACAAACAACCCAATCCAAAAATGGGCAGAAGAACTAAACAGACATTTCTCCAAAGAAGATATACAGATTGCCAAGAAACACATGAAAGGATGCTCAACATCACTAATCATTAGAGAAATGCAAATCAAAACTACAATGAAGTATCACCTCACACCAGTCAGAATGGCCATCGTCAAAAAGTCTACAAACAGTAAATGCTGGAGAGGGTGTGGAGAAAAGGGAACCCTCCTACACTGTTGGTGGGAATGTAAATTGATACAGCCACTATGGAGAACAGTATGTAGGTTTCTTAAAAAACTAAAAATAGAACTTCCATATGACCCAGCAATCCCACTACTGGGCATATACACTGAGAAAACCATAATTCAAAAAGAGTCATGTACCACAATGTTCATTGCAGCACTGTTTAGAATAGCCAGGACAATAGCCTAAGTGTCCACTGACAGATGAATGGATAAAGAAGATGTGGCACATATATACAATAGAATATTACTCAGCCATAAAAAGAAACGAAACTGTGTTATTTGTAGTGAGGTGGATGGACCTAGAGTCTGTCATACAGAGTGAAGTAAGTCAGAAAGAGAAAAACAAATACCGTATGCTAACACATATATATGGAATCCAAAAAAAAAAAGGTTCTGAAGAACCTAGGGACAGGACAGGAATAAAGATGCAGACATAGAGACTGGACTTGAGGACATGGGGAGGGGGTAAGGGTAAGCTGGGATAAAGTGAGAGAGTGGCATGGACTTATATATACTACAAAATGTAAAAGTATAGTTAGTGGGAAGCAGCTGCATAGTACAGGGAGATCAGCTCGGTACTTTGTGACCACCTAGAGGGGTGTGATAGGGAGGGTGGGAGGGAGATGCAAGAGGGAGGGGATATGGAGGTATATGTATATGTATAGCTGATTCACTTTGTTATACAGCAGAAACTAACACACCATTGTAAAGCAATTATACTCCCATAAAGATGTTAAAGAAAAAAAATGTAATTTTGAAGTTTTACTTGAAAAAAAAACCAAAAAAGCCCACTGCATCATAATGTTATTGGGATGATTAAATGAGATAAAACTTGTAAAAAGCACTTAAATACTGCCTAGTACACAGCAAATTCTCAATGTAAACTTTATTATTATAGTCTCTGTGAGGTGCCAGATGTTGAATAAATACATCACACAAATTGTCACAGTATGGTTGAGATAAATGCCACAAAGTGTAAAGTGTAATGAGAAATTATAACAGGATAACATAACCAACCCTGCCTGGGTGGTCAGATAAAATTTGCTGGAGGAAGTGAATGTAAAACTGAAACCTAAAGCGTAAGAAGAATCCTTCAAATAGGAGAAGGTCAGCACTAATCAAATATACTCTTCAAAACCAACTACATTAGAATTTCCTTGAGTATTTAAGTATTACCACTTTAAATAAAAACTACAATGTAAAAAGCAGACAATTATATGTCGTTACTGTCTTGTATGTGTGTATCTTTAATAAATACGTTAAATATGTCTTCAAATATTTATCAGATATTTGAGTCTTTCTTTAATGAATTTATGATCTTTGCACAAGTTTCTTTGGTGGGGGCATCTGTATTTTTATTTATTTTTGAAAGCTCTTTATATATTAAATACATTAGCCCTCTATCATAGTTATCAGAGACAGCTTTCAAAATTTGTAATTCACCTCAATTTTGTGATGCTCTTTTTTTTTTTTTTTGCGGTACGCGGGCCTCTCACTGTTGTGGCCTCTCCCGTTGCGGAGCACAGGCTCCGGACGCACAGGCTCAGCGGCCATGGAGCACGGGTCCAGCCGCTCCGCGGTATGTGGGATCTTCCTGGACCGGGGCACGAACCCGCGTCCCCTGCATCGGCAGGCGGACTCTCAACCACTGCGCCACCAGGGAAGCCCTGTGATGCTCTTTAAACTTAAAAAAATTTATATATCCAAACTCATTGATAGCTTGATAAATATATTTGTTATTGTTGATGTTGTTCATCCATTTAGAGAGCTCTTACCCCTCCTAACTTCAGATGAACATTCGCCTATAATTTCTTCTTTTGTGGTTGTGTTTTTGATTCACATCCTTATAGTTAAAAAAAGTCTCTGCAATGTTTCAATTATGTTTTATTGCTTCTACACCCACTTATTTTGATTCTTACTTAGGATAGCCTACTCTTCTTGGAATTAGTCTCTATTATTTATCCTCCAAGTAGATCATTTCCTTTCTCTTAATCTTTATTGCTTTTCCCCATTTCCTCTGCATTTTGCAGACTGCTAGAGTTTATCCTTCATGTCAGTGATTCAATTTTCTGGTCATTTAGTTTTTTATTGCCTCCAATTCAGATGATTTTAATCTTACCATTAATATAGTACTTTCCTTGCCCTCCTTCTAGCCCTTTCATCTTATTTTCTTCTTATGGTTTTCTACTCCTATTTCATAGAAGCTTTGTTTATTGAAGGTGCTAAACAGTTTTCTAAAATTTTCTTCTGGGATTTGCTGAAAGTCATGTTTATTGTTACATTCTTCCACTGAATTTTTAAGATGTTATTTCTGTTCCTGTGACTCTTCACGAGGGTTTTAGCTGTCCCTTGTCAGGCTTCACCTTCCCCACTTGGTTCTGCACAAAGAGAGAACTAACTACAGGGGCAGATGAGTGGGTGGATTGCCCAGCTCCATTTTTCATCAATAGATGAAAAACAGTAGAGTAGGTGGCTGTAATAGCTCATGATCCAATTTCCAGTGTCCAGTAGGAATACCGGTTATGATTTTCAGCAGAACTTTTTCTTCATGTAAGATCTTACTTGGAACTCTGACATAAAAAATCTATAAAAGCTTGATTTAAGTGAGGGATAAGGGCTCTGAATATCACTTGTCATATGCTTCTTGTCCTAAGGGAGATTTTCTCTTACTTCTCAGTTCCTGGCTCTCTGATGGGTTCAATTGATGGAATAAATGAGAATTGCAAACCCTCATCAAGTGCCGCTGTGAAGATCTCTTTGCTCTTTCTTTTTGTCAAAGCATTGACCTTGGGACCTCAGCCCTCTAAAATTCTCCATACCATCTCTCTCTCTCTTTTGCCCACCCCCAAACTCCCTGCCCTCCTTTCTGCGATTTGCAGTCTTTGGATGGATGTAGAACATACGGTGTTGTGGGGTGTGGGAAATCAGGCTCCTCAAAATACAGCCTCCCGGTGTTCTGAAATGTCTATCTGATTGCATGGGTGTTGCAGAACTCCTAAAGGGTAGAAAACAGAGGTTGCTGAAGATTCTTTCTGCCTTCTTTTTAGAAAACAGGGATACTCTATTTCATGGATGAAGCAAGATTTGTCACCATTTTTTTTCTCTGTCTTACTCTATTAGTCCTAAATTTGGTGAAAATTCTTCCCAAATTCCGTTTAAGGTTATCCTTCAGGCAATGTAAGCTGTGGAAGTTTTCTGTACCTTCACAAATATTTTGGTGCAATATTGGGGGTAGGGGTTGGTATGAGGTTACTTGCTTGAATTTAAAGCTGCAAGTTCCGGGGATCATTTCATGATTCATCTGGGGACCGTAGGATTGACTGCTCCTGACCTAGCTATCGAGTGGTCTTGTATTTACACTTAGATTTTTCTTTATTTTAAAATTTCATCCTTTAAGATGTTATTTCTTTTTGTTTGTAAGATATTCAATAGTGTATCATTATGACTTATATTGGGAGTATATGTTCAGACATTTTTACCAATAGAGGTAGTTGCGATCAAAACATCATGGGGGGGCTTCCCTGGTGGCACAGTGGTTGAGAGTCCGCCTGCCGATGCAGGGGACACGGGTTCGTGCCCCGGTCTGGGAAGATCCCACATGCCGCGGAGCGGCTAGGCCCGTGAGCCATGGCCGCTGAGCCTGCACGTCCGGAGCCTGTGCTCCGCAATGGGAGAGGCCACAACTGCGAGAGGCCCGCGTACTGGGAAAAAAAAAAAAAAAATCATGGGGAAAAAAACCACGGAGACCACCAGTCTCTAAGATACTCTGGCACACCTGGCCCTGGAGGTTGAAATGTCCCCCTCTGTCCCTTCTTCATCACTCCCTAGGGGCTCAGGTCCAGGAGGAGGTGAAGAGGCCTCCTGGGCAGCAAGCCTCCCGCACTAGACTCCCAGCCTGGCTCTGTCCCCACCCAGGACTCAGACACAGGGGTGAGGGCCCCCTTTCTCTACAGTGTGCTACACCCATGACCTTGCTTTAGGATATTTTGTTCTGTTCCAGAGCCCAACAAAGTCAGCATTTAGCTAATGAGCACCATATTACTGAGAATGTAAAAGACTCCATTGTTTCTCCCACTTTATGGAGGAAGGTGGCTTCCTGAGGTAAATTAAATTGCGGAAGGAGTCATAATAACCAATTGCTTTACAATAAGCAACACTTTATGCCAGTCGTGCATAGGATGGGGCGCAGGGAAAATATTACACAGTATATTTTTCTTCAACTTAAGTCTTTTATGGAAAAAAAAAGTGTCTTAAAGCTTTAAAGTATTCAAGCTATGAATTCTGAACAGTTCTAAAATGCTTCCCTGCATTCTTCCTCATCTTCTTTGAATATCTTTGGAAGAGATGCAAGTGTGAGGGAACTGGAAAAAGGAAAACAGTCCTATCAGGATGGTTAAATATGGCTCTTTGCCCTGCTAGGATAGAGAGTTCAGAGGAGATCACAGAAGAATCTGGCAGTGAAAAAAGGGCAAGGATTCCAAAGAGTAGGAAGCCACTAACTAGGAAGGGAGACTTAGAAAACCCTGGCAGGGTGAGGGTAAAAATTCAAACAGCACAGAAGGGAATCAGTGACGTATGTTCCATAACTGTCAAACTCAGATATATGTACAAATATTCATATATAATATTTATCTTCAAATCAGGTCTTTCATAAAAAATGGTGGAAAATTCTTCTATATAAGGTGTTCAAACTATCAACTCTAAACAGTTTTCAAAAGGTACCCTGAATCCTCCTTTTCTTATCTTCTTTGAATACGTTTAGAAAAGAAGCCATTTTTTAAGTAAAACACAACTAGGTAAGGCAACTGATGAAATTTTTAAAAACCAGGACAATGAAAGCCTGTCACGTAGACATTTCATAAATATTTACTTAGATACCGATTTGCAAATTAAAACTACAGTTTGATCTTTTTCTCTCAACAGTATACTTTGGGCATCTTTCCATATTAGTTCCTGGAAATTGGTAGCATTATTGTTAATTGCTACATTGTGTTAGATTGTAGGGATGCACTGTAATTTGTTTGACACAACCAATGGATGTTTTAGTGTTTCCATTTGGTTTTCTATCACAGTCAAAAAACAAACGTCATTTTGTGTCTTTGCACACAAGTGGGCGTCATTCTGTAAGATAAACTTGTAGGAGTGAAAACACTGGGTCAAAAGGTATACAGAGGGTGGGATTTCAGGATAAAGCCTTAATACTTCTTCAGCAGCTCCAAGTGAGAAGCGGGAAAAGGATCAGGACTCCTCAGCCCTGTCCCTTCATTCCAAGTACTCTTGAACCCACTCCAAACAGGGCTTCACCAAAGGTCTGGGTTTGCGTAACCCCGAGAGCAGACCCTAAGACAAGTATTTAAGTGCAAGTAGTTTATTTGGGAGGTGATCTCAGGAAATACAAGTAGGGGAATGGGTAAGGGAGACAGGAAACAAAGGCTGTGTTATCAGACCATTTCCCACTGTGGGCAGCTGGGGTTCAACCCTGCTGGGAAACACTAGGAAAGAGTATGGAATACATCCCAGAGATACCCCAACCATGGAACATGGAAGCTGGTGTACTTATCCATTATGGCTATGCCCTGTCTTTGGTTGAGAAGTGAATCAAGGGACATTAAGTATCTGGCTCTTCCAACCTGTCCTGGGTAGAGGTCAAGTGCATCCCTGTAGCTGGCAGAGAGCTGCAGATGTTTGGAGTAATCAGGTGCTGTGCAGAGATGAGTGCCAAGAGGGTGCAGGCAAGGCGATGACAGCATCTGCTTCATCATTTCTGAGAAAGTGTCACGATTCCCAAACAGAACTAAAAACTCCTACTTAGTGGAAGAAATCAGAAACCCACTGATGTTTGCTAAGATGGACACATGCCCTATTTGGCTTGGCAGCATCTAAAACCCCTTTCTTTTGGGAGAGACTCCTTTATGCTATAGTTCCCGGAGGGAGGCTGAGCCCCGTTGCCACCATGAAAGCCCAAATGGGGAATGTTTCTACCCTGCCTGCTGTGTTTGCAACAAATGAGTGGTGCAAAGATTCAGGGACCGTCAGGAACAATTCACGGTGGCAGTAGCTAGGTTAAGAATCCAGCAGCATGATGAGTCTTCAGGAGAGCAGAGCTGGCAAAGTGTAGTAACCAGACTTTTCCCCGTTTCATCCCCAGCCATCCTACCTCCATCGGTTTATCCCAATTTTCCAAGCCTACTTCTCTAATGCAAACATCAATTCTTGGAGCTCCCCAATGGCTTTCGAATAACACAACAGAAACAGAGTTTATGTTGTTAGCAATAAAGAAACTTAACTACTGTCTGTAATCATTTCTCCCCCACCCCCAACATCTTCTCACAGAACTATCCATGCAAACAGAAAAATAACTATTTTGAATATTACACACCAGACTACTGGGTAGTGGTCATAGACATCAGGAGGACTCTCCATTAATGGTAAACTGGCTAAAGCCCAATAGCTGATTGCTGGAGTCACGGGTGGGGGGAAAAAAAAAGATAATGGGGGATATCTAACTGCTCTTAGGGTGGTCCACTGCTTGTTAGATGTCACCTTCACTAACTAAAGACAGAAGACTCCCCGTCACCAACCTCAGCATAGGTGCAGCTTTCTAGGTACTCAGGTGAAATAAAACTGGTGTCCTACAAAGGAATGAAAATCAGGCTTGTATCAGAATTTTCCTCAATAATACAATACAGCAGAAGACAGTGGAGTGAAACTGTCGATGTTTTGAGGAAAGAAAGCTCACAGCCATTTAAAGGAGAGAAGCCAAGTCCCCAGCAGGTACTGATGCACCTATGGAAGAAGTTCCAATGGAAAAAGGACAAGAAATATCTAACACTGAAAACTGTAAAGAAGATATAGCCTGAAGACTGCAAAAAAATTTTTTTAATTAACCAAGAAACTGGAAAAGGCACCAGTTAACTGCTGAGAATGGAATTGGTGTTCTGGAAAATCAAGTGAGGGAAGCAGCACACGTACCCAGAGACCCAAAACAAAACAAAACAAAAATAACCCACATAAATGCAAATCATGGGTACAAGATAAGGTTCATAAAGGGTAGCTCTGGGAGATGTGGTGTGCATACCACAGGAGAGCCTTAAGGCAAAAGGCATAGAAGGAGAAAAATAATAATTAAGGAAATAATGAAAGAAAACAATCAGCTATAGAAAAACTTGCAATTTTAGAACTAAAAGGCTCATCAACTTTCAGCTTGCACAAAGAACTCCAAACTCATCATACCCTGGTGAAGTTTCTCAGATTTGAGGTTAAAGAGAAAATCCAACATGTTTCCAGGCACACAGAAATCTTACTTACAAAGGAAAATGACCAGACTGGTATTAAACTTCTGCAACAGTGGAAACTAGAAGACAGTGAAACAGTGATCCTAGATTCTGAAAGAAAAGGACTACATTCCAAGAATCCTACAACTTGTCATTTATGTGTAAAGACTATTTTTTCTGGATATGCGAGGACTCAGAAATACACTCATGTTTTCTGGCAGAAAGGACTACGGAAAGTACTCTAGGTTAAATTTAAATCAGAAATAAAGATTGTAAGCTATGGTAAGATGAAAAGTACAAAAACATTTGGGAACAAGAGCACTGTAACCTTTATGGTTGAATCTAAAATCAAATGATGACGGGGGCTTTTCATATCAGTGTTAAATGTTAAGAAAGATGGGAAGGAGTAAAAGCTTTGGATTGAGGTTTACATAGAGGAATGTCAACAAGAGTTTCATTTGGGAGATCTCTGATTAGAGGAATAGAGGTTTAAGTTTCTTTGGAAAAAAATTAAAAGTTAATGCCATTGGAGTTAAATTCTCCTACCAAATGACTACAAAAAAAAAAAAAGAGGAAAACGAAGCGAATAAAATATGTGTATCTCTATGTGCATAAGTGTGTATATATGATTGATGGGATAAACAGCAAAATATTAACAATTGATGGTAGGTTTATGGGTAACATTTCTTTTTTAATTTATAAAAACAATGGAACAATTAAATTCTATGTGTGGAGGCAGGATAAGTTTTGCACCCCTTAAGTACAAGGGATCTGTTTTCATTTGCCAGGACACTTTTGGGGACTACCCCTCTCCAGTTCCACACTCCTATTCCCTGATCCACATGATTGGGTGCAACTGATCCCGGGCAATCAGATGGCTCTGTCCTCCTGGCAGTTGGTTCAGGGATGGGTATAAGATCCATGAATATGTGACTTTATGACTCAGAATGCACACAATAATCTAGCTCTTTTATCTGAAGTAGCATGATGTCATCGTTGCCTAGTTTAGAATGAAGCCACGTCAGAGTAAATCAGTGAGGAGAGAGAAGGAAAGAGAGAACAGACGGAGCTAAGAAGACCGAAAGGGACAGACAATGACAAGCTTGACTCTCTCTACCCTGCCAGTTTACTCCTTAGGCTCCCCAGTTGTTTAAATCCATACCTTTTTTTTTTTTTTTTTTAACTTAAGATAATTAGTGTTGGTCTCTGTCACTGTTAACTAAAAGAAACCTGACTAAGGCAATGTCCCAGCCCCTAAAAGTTCAGGATATGTTACTAACTTGACCTGTCTGGGTTTATTTTAATCAAGAATGCTTTCCCTTGCCAGCATGATATGATTTTAGCCCAAGATAATTTTTTTTTTTTTAATGAAAGCAACGGCCGTCCTCATTCTCCTTATGTATAAAAAATCTGAGGGGGCTCCTCCTCTTATCATTATCTTTGTTCCGCCAAAGAGTGTTGTTTTGGGAGGGTTCCACTGCCCTCCTCAAGCCCTAAATCCTCATCTGCGTTTCCTAAATAGAGACTCTTGTTCGTAGAAAATCTGCCCCCACTCTCACTGTTCCACCTCATAATCCCCTCTCACTTTCTCCCCTGCTCACTAAACTCCAGATACGATGTGAGTTTTTTGGGTTTTTTTTCTATCATGATCTCAAAAGTGCCAAACTTTTACCCGACCCCAGAGCCTTCGTCCTTGCTGTTCCCCCTGCCTGGGACTTTCTTTCTTCTGAGATCCCCTCCTTCCTGCACTTGGCTGCCTCTTCACGTGTCAGCTTGAATATTACTCGTGATATTCCTTCTTCCTGTTTCCAGGACAATCTCATCTAAGATCTGGCGTCAACTTTCATTTTACCTTTTACTTTTCTTTCACAGCATTGATCATAAAGCATAATTACACGGTTAGCTGTATTTCTGCTATCACGTGTCTAATATCTCTTCCTTTCCCTAGACAACAAGTCCTGTGATGGCAGTGGCAGGGTCTGTTTCATTCAGGGCTCTATCCCCAGTATCTAGAACAGTGCCTGACACATAGTTGGCCCTCCCTAGATGGTTGGTGAATGGATGAGTGCAGGCTAATGACCAGCCATTAATACATTGGACAGTTCCTGGAACACAGTCACAAAGAGGCCTGCTTTCAGGAACAGGGCATCTCTTATAAGGCTTGCCAATGAGACGCTGCATAGATTAATGGCCTTTACACTGACTTCAGTCCAACAATAAAAAAAGAATCAGGAAGGAGTGTTTCCAGGAACAGCCTAGAGTCTGGAGAGCAAATGGATGGCATGGACCCGGGGAAGGTTCCATCTTCCCATCTGTCTCTTGTAGACTTTGGCCAGGACTCACTTGCATCCTCTGTACAGAGTGTTTCAGGGCCACTGTTCAACCAGATTAACTGGGAAATTCCTGGCACAAACTTGTTTTCATACCAGGAGAGGGTATCCATCAAATTCTGAGGATGCATTAGAAACATCTAAGCAGCAAAGTTGGAGAAACTTCCTAACTAAGGTGTTAGACTCTCAGACCAGAAGGGAAGGGAGTGCTTTTAATATTAGAACCAAGGTTTTCCATTTTTTGAGCATTTTACAAATTATTTCTCAAATAGAGACTAATGCCAGAGCGAGGGATTTAAACTCAGCAAGGTCTGGGTTTGAATCGAGACCTGCCAGTTACTAGCTATGTGACCCAAAGCAAGTTACTTAACCTCTCTGGGCCTTGGGGTTTTTGTCTTTTTCCTTCCAAAACGGAGGAAGGAATAATATAATATCAGGAATAATATCAGAACCTACCACGTAGGGTTACAGTTCATGAGTGGGCATTAAAACGTCATAATCAAAGCAAAGCACCTAGCATAATCCCGGCACCTAACGACCCCCCAGTACTGGTTAGCTATTGTTATCTCATTGTTATTGCTGTTCTTGTAGAAGTAGGTAAAGCATCTAGAATGGTGGTTAACTGGCACATAGCAAATAGCAGTTGACTCCTGTGATTCTCTGGGGTTCATCAAAGGTGGTATCCAAATAGTTAACTCCTCTGGCACCAGCCAATCAGAGGGCGGCTAAGCATTTACCTTTTGGTGGCTGGATTTGTGGGAGGCGAGGCGCAGGCTACCATGGGGCAGGGGAGGGCAGGGATGGCTGTGGGGGGGGTCATTTTAGGGGATCTGGGCAGTGGCTATTTACCAAACAGTTCAGAAATATTTCTGCATTTAACCCACAGGGTGGCAAATCAGCTCACAGTCAGCCCTGGAGCTGGGACTGAGTTAGATCTCGCAGGGGATCTCAACCCACAGGCACTACTGACTCTCGCCCAGTTAGAAAATCACCTCTGAATACTCATTCACACCTCTAGGGTCATCATCCATCCAGCCTCTGGACCCTTCTTTGTTCACTACCCGCATAGGAAACATCATCTCCCTCCACACCCAGCGACCTGTAGCCTCAGCGACACCTCCACCATCGCACTTTGGCAGGGACTGGCCTCTCCCTGGAAACCCTTCCCAGTCCTCAAGCCTCCCTCCATGTTCCCCTCTCTCCCCGCCCCCCATACCAGGCCGAGTAAGAACCAGCACCTCCCTCATCTGCGACACAGCAGCCTTCTCACTGCCCTTGTCTGCCATCCCCTAAACCCAGCATGAGGCCCTCAGGGGCCCTGAATGTTCACCCCATTTCCCACTCTCCAGCAGGGCTGCCAGACCCTCCAATGGTCAGAGGCCTTAGGGCTAGGCCTGTCTTCCCACCCCCAGCTGACCCTGATCTGGGAAATGGCTGGTCTCTATTTTGAGCGGAGGGACGTGTCACACCTCGGGGCCAGGACATCTCCCCCCTTGCCAAAACACCACAGTCCTAGAGTGCTTAGCCAAAGACATTTCAGTTCCGGTCTGCAAAAGCTGTCAGAACCTTTCAAGTTGCTTCAAACCTCTGAGCCTCCAAAAAGTAAATCTTATTTTCTCTTTCTTCCCCACCGTTGGCTATATATAGCTCCACATACAATAGCAAACCTTGGAGGGCTGAGCCCTTGGACAGGCTTGGTCTATTGTCTTAACACCCGCCCACATGCAGCCACAAGCCACAGCCACCCAACTGGGAACTGCCTGCAGGGAGGGGTCCACAAAGAGAGCGAGGGAACCAGTCCAGCCATTTCAAGCCCCACATGTCCTGGTGCTGCTGCTTCTTTGCTGGGTAATTTTGGAGAGTTGACTTGAGATCTCTGAGCCTCAGTTTTCTAAACCGTCAAAATATTGTAAATTTGCTGAGAGGGTCAAAAGGATTACTGTACATATTTGTCAAGAATCAAACTCAAGCCTGGCGTTATGGTGGTTGCTAAATAAATACTTGCTGTTAGACTTGGGGATGCCAAGTGGTGGGGTGTGGAGGGATGGAGTGGGAGTTTGGGGTTAGCAGATGCAAACTATTATATATAGGATGGATAAACAATGAGGACCTACTGTACAGCACAGGGAACTATATCCAATATCCTGTGCTAAACCATAATGGAAAAGAATATGAAAAAGAATATATATATGTATAACTGAGTCACTGTGCTATATAGCAGAAATTAATATAACACTGTAAATCAACTATACTTAAGTAAAAAAATACTTGCTCTAAGTTATGTTTATCTGGTAACTATTTGAAATCTCTGGCTGCTTGGGCAATTGAGAAAAATGTCTTTTTCTGTCACTCACAAACACAGCACACTCACAGATACATGCTTAGAAAAGGCTATATGCTCCTCATCTTTCTAAATGTTTCACCCTTATCTTTTGATGGGCTATCATTAAGCTCGTTCCTAACATTCGTGGACCAAAAGGCAGAGTATTAAGGGAGGTCCGTATACTATGGGCCTATATACTAAACAGCTTTAGTGAGGTATAATTGACACAATAAACTCCACAGGATAGGTTCTGACATATGCATACACCCATGGAACCACAATCACATAGTGAAAACATCTAATACTCCCCAAAGATTTCCACCCTTTATAGTTCCACTCTCCTATACCTCCCACTCCACCCGCCACCATTCTCAGGCAACCGCTGTTCTGCTTTCTGCCAAAATGGATTAATTTGCCTTTTCTTTTTTTTTTAATTTATTTTTATTATTTATTTATTTATTTATTTTGTGGTACACGGTCCTCTCACTGCTGTGGCCTCTCCCGTCGTGGAGCACAGGCTCCGGACACACAGGCTCAGCAGCCATGGCTCACGGGCCCAGCCGCTCCGCGGCATGTGGGATCTTCCCGGACCGGGGCACGAACCCGCGTCCCCTGCATCGGCAGGCGGACTCTCAACCACTGCGCCACCAGGGAAGCCCTTACTGTGGTTTTAATTGCATTTCCCTAAAGGTTAATGATGTTGAGGATATTTTACCATGTGTTTGTTTGCCATCCACATATCTTCTTTGGTGAGCTGTCCAAATCTTTGGCCTATTTAAAATAAAATGACCTTGTTTTCTTATTACTGAGTTTTAAGGGTTCTTTTATAGTCTGTACACAAGTCCTTTATCGGGTACATGATTAGCAAAGATTTTACTTTCAGTCCATGGTTTTCTTATTCTCTTAACAGCATCTTTCAAAGAGCAGTTTTAAATCTTCATGAAGTTCAATTGATGAGTTTTTTCTTTTATGAAGTATGCTTTTTGCTCTCACATCTAAGAAAACTTTGCCAAACTCAAGGTCAAAAATATTTCCTCCTAAAAGTTTTATGGTTTTAGATTTTACTATGATCCATCATTAGTTAGCTTTTAAAAATAATTCCATTTTGTATATGGTGAGAGGAATGGCTCAAACTTTTTTGGGGGGGGCATATGGATAATCAGTTATTTCAGCCTCATTCATTGAGAAGACTACCACCTTCTCCACTGAACTTTGCAACTTCGTGGAGAATCAGTTGTCTTTATATGCATGGGTCTATTTTTGGAGTCTCTGTCCTGTTCCATTGACCTATTTGTCCATCTTGATGCCCATATCACGCTGCTTTAACTATTGCCATCTTAAAGTCAGGTAGTGTTAGTGCTTTAGTTTTATTCTTCCTTTTTAAAGTTGTTTTGGCTACTCTAGGTCCTGTAATTTTTATATGAATTTAAAAAATCAGATTATCAACAAAAAATCCAGCTGGGATTTTGACTGGGAGAGTATTGACTCTATAGAACAATTTGGAGGGAATTGACAGCAACATCGAATCTTTTGAGCCATGAGCAAGGTATGTTTCTCCGTTTAGTTAGGTTTTCTTTAATTTGTCTCAGCACCGTTTTACAGTTTTCTGTCTATGGGTCTTGCACATGTTATATTCATCCAGAAGTATTTCATAAATTTTGTTGCTACTGTAAACGGTATTTTCGAAAATTTCAATTTCAGTCGTTTATTGCTGTAGATGAAAATACAGTTGTTTTTGTATGCTGATCTTGTATCCTGTAACCTTGCTAAAATCCCTTATTAGTTCTAGTAGCTTTTTGTATATTCCATTGGATTTTCTACATAGACAATTGTGTCATTGGCCAATAAGAGCAGGTTCACTTCTTTCTGAATTGGATAACTTATTTCTCTTGACTTATTGCATTGAGTAGAACCTTCAGTGTAATATTAAATAAAAGTGATAAGACTGGACATTCCCGTTTGGTTCTTCATCTTAGAGGGGGGAAACCATTCAGTCTTTGACATTTAGGTATGATATTGGATATAGGTCTTTTATAGATCCCCATTATCAGGCTGAGGAAGTTCCCTGCTGTTCCTAGGTTACTGAGTATTTTTTAAAAATCAGGAATGGATATTGGATTTTTGAATGCCTTTTCTGTATCCACTGCTATGATTTCATGTGTGTTTATGTATCTGTGTGTGTGCATGTGTATGTGTGTGTATACATATTTTTTTAGTTTGTTAATATAGTGAACTATATGCTAGTTAACCAACTATATGAAGGTTAAGCAAACCTTCCATTTCTGGGATAAACCCTATTTAGTCATGATATTTTATCCCTTTTACAGATTGTTTGATTCTGCTAAGAGTTTGTTTAGAATTTTTACATCTATCTATGTTCATGGGGTATGCCAGTCTGTTGTTTTCTAATAATGAGTTTTTCTGGTGTAGTATTAGAGTGATGCTAGCAACATAAAAATAAATTGGCTTCTCTTTGGGTGGGGTCTGTTCTTGGGAGGATATCCTGAGAAAAAGGCCCACATAGACCCTGGAAGACCATCAGGGCCCTTCTGGCAGGTGATTTTGGTATTCCAGTCACCTACAGTATGATCTAGAAGAGTCCTGGGGATGCATTTTCCCTTGGTTCTTCAACAATTCTTTCTTGCCTCGTGGAGAGCTTGGCAGACAAGGCTCTTTAAAGCACCAGGCATAGGGCAGGGGCCACTTTTGCCCAGGTCTAAGGCACACCACCTCCAAGAAGTCTTCTGGAATCCTGACTCGCCATCATCTGGAACCTTTGCCCACTTTGAATCTCACCCCCCTCCCACTGTCCTCTGTGAATCACGCAGGTAAAGACACTCTCTGAGGAGTGTTCAACTTCTCCTTGCTACCACCTCCTCCCCAACAGCCTTGAGACACGCACAAGGCTCTCATCTGAAAGCCCAACAATAGAACAAAGCTCTCCTCACTCCTGAAGGCCCTCACCACCCTTGCTTCCTCTCTCCTTTCACAGCCCAACTTCCAGAAAGAACTTAACACCCTCACTCTGTCCACATAGCCTATTCACCTCTCAATAAACACGACTCTGACTCTCATCCTCGTCACTCCTGCCAAGGTCACCAACGAACTCCTTGTTGCCAGTCACGTGGGAGCCCTTCTCTGCTTGACCCTTCAGGGCCTTTGGTGCTGTTAGCTACCTCTCCATCTTGATTCCTCTTCTGTTGATTTCTCTAACAGCCTGGTCTTCCTCCTGCCTCTCTGGCTTTTGCTTCTTCCACAGACTCCTACATACTGGTGCTCCCCTGAGATCTAGTCTCTCTTCTCAGACTGATCACCTAGTTCCAGATGACTTATCCCATCCCCCTCAGGAGCTACATACATTTGCTCAGGTTGTACACTGCTCAGCTCCAGAGAGCCCCATTCACATTGTGGTCATTCTGAAAGGCAATGCCCAGATTTGAAGTATGCACAACATGGCCATGTGGCTTCCCTGCTTGTCCACGGTCCAAACATAACACTTGACATCCTACAGAACAATGGTCTATCACATCTCTTGGCTGTGAGGCTTTTGAAGGCTGAATTCACCTCTTAATCACGTCTGAGGGGCCTGGCACACTGTAGATGATTTTAAGGGTGTGTCCACCACCCAATCCCAGCCAGTGTAGATCTCTCCACTGACAAGGGCCACCATGCCATAAGTGTGGGGCTGTACTTCCTTTAGACAATGTGTCCTTTTGGACTAGAGGAAAAGATTGTTTGCTAACCCTCCTCTCACCAGACACTCCCATTCTTTGAGCTGATACCAGCTGTGAATCTTACTCTACCTCTCTGAGTGTCAGTTTGCTCATCCAGAAAATATGGTCTACCTTGTAGTCTAAGGCAAGGATTATTGAGGCAAAGATGTCAAAACCACCCCTGCCTTTTGGCGCCTTCACTCCACTGCACAGCACACAGGATGATAGCCCTGGCTAAAACCTACCCCAGGAAAATGGTTTCTTATTGATCATAAAGGGCATCTAAAAGAGAAACGGAGCCAAAACCCTGGGAAGCGTGTTCTGCCTTAGCCCCTGTTAGCTCTCAATGTCAATTCTATTCCTGCTTGTTAGTATTATTTAGTTATTCATTCATCCACTCATTCAACAAATGTTGAGTGCTTGCTACTGCCAGGTGCTGTTGGCAGGCATTGGGAGATGGGGATCACATGTTAGACAGATATGGTCCCTGCCCTCATAACACTGCACTCTGCCACACTTGGAAACGTCTGGGTTTATTTAGGCGTGAACTTGCTAGTACAGGAAATACACAGGCTGATTAGACAAAGAGTAAGGGGTGGGGAACGGGGATGCGGAGAGTAGAGAGATGGCTCTTTAGACAGCGTGTCTACAGGAGGGCCCTCTGAAGAGGTGGCATATGAGCTGAGTATTAGAGACGAGCTTGTAGGGTGGGGAGATCTCTGAGAAAGAATGAAGGCGGTAGAAAGGGCATGCTTGAGGAACTAGAGGAGGCAATGTGGTTTTGCAACAAAACAAGGGAAGAGGAGAGTGGCACGAGGTACTATGAGACAGGCACAAAGGCACCAGAGCAGCCAGCAAAATGAAGTCTGGGTGGGATTCTAAGAATGAGAGGAGGTCTATCAGGGTTCTGAGTGGGAATGAGTATCATCTGCTTTAGGGTTTACAAAGATGGGGGATTTCTTACTGTCCAGGGACATTTGCCCACCAGGGGGAGTGCCTGGAACGCAGCCGCTGAGTCCTCCCCTTTCTGCGGGCCAGTTCTCATTCCTCAACCTGGCTCAAGGCACCACAGCCAGGGCTGGCTCAGATCAGGGGCTGGGAATGGATAGAAATGAACGTTGGCAATTGCTTTGGTAAATGCTTACCAAGCCTACCGCGTGCCTGGCCTGAATGAAGCCCATTATGACAGTGTATCTTCCCAGGCCTCCATCCGGTAAATACTATTAGTAGGCCATTTTTGGATGGCAACACGGCAATTACAATTTTAAATGTGTATGTTAGCCCAGCAATTCCACTTCTGGGAATTTATCCTCAAGATGTATTTGCCTCTGTTCGTGAGGAGGCTTGGGCAAACATGTTCACTGGAACAGTATTTGTAAACTGGTGCAGAAAACAAAAACAACTTCAATGTCCAGTCCTACAAGGAGAATGGCAAAATAAATCATAGTTCATGTTCTCTTGGGGAACTATTATAAATAATGAGATCTCCCCAGATGCTGTTGTGGGAACATCTCCCAGACACACAGTGAAGTTTCCCACAAAGCTGGTGCAGTACAGTCCTATCATATAAAGCAAAACAGAGCCGTAACTCAAAGTTATGTGTTTTTATTTACTACTATATGTAAGTTTACAGAAAGAGGACTAGAAGGAGGCACAACAAACTTTCTAAAAATAGCTGTCACCTCTGGGGAGGGGTTTGTATTGGTAGCCGGGAATATGTCAAGTATAGCTTTTATTGCCTGTAATGGTTTTAAATTTTCATGTGGTTTTTGTTTCATACAGCATGAATATAAAAAAACAGTGCAGGGACTTCCCTGGTGGCACAGTGGTTAAAAATCCACCTGCCAATGCAGGGGACACGGGTTCGAGCCCTGGTCCGGGAAGAGCCCTCATGCCGCGGAGCAACTAAGCCCCTGAGCCACAACTACTGAGCCTGTGTGCCACAACTACTGAAGCCCATGCGCCTAGACCCCGTGCTCTGCCACAAGAGAAGCCACTGCATTGAGAAGCCTGCACACCACAACAAAGACCCAATGCAGCCAAAAATAAATAAATTTATAAAAAAACTATAACAAAAGCAAAAAAACAAAAGAAAACAGTGCAAAGTGTGAGTTTGAAGTCACATAGCTAGGAAGTAGGGGGAGCTGGGGTTCAACTCAGGTTGGTGGCAGCACGGTTTCTTACATAATGGGTTTCTACTGTCCTCACTCACTCATTCATTCACCACATGTTTACTGAGTGTCTACTGTGGACCTGGCACTCTGCTAGGTACAGGGAAACAGTAAAGAGCAAAATGATAGATCTGTCTAGTGGAGCTTACTAATTATTTGAAATATTTTAAAAGACAGATTCTACAGATAACTCTTCCCCTTTCCTGAGAGTCCAAACTTTGGTTGTGTTCCTGAATAAGTCTGTCACTTTTTGCAATTTCTAATGTTTCAGTTATTTAGCTCTGAGTCTCAGTTTATTCATGTGCAAAATGGGCCATCATTAACAACCTCACCGAGTTTTTCTGGTCATTAAATGAGGAAAATGCTTAAGCCAGAGCTTGGTACCTGGTGTGTGCTCAATAAACTGAGACATTGTTATCCTTGAGGTCTCAGCCCCTGTGTTAGCAATTTATGGTAAGGTCTCCATCTAGCTTCCGGATCCTCCAAAAGAAAAGAAGTGGAGACAAAGGGGCGGGGTGGGGGAAAGGAAAAACAAGTCACCCTACTTTATCCTAGACATGGATTTTCTCCTGAGCTATGGGCCTTTAAACTCTTGGGCCTGTGGGCCCCATCTCGGCTTTCTCCTCTACTTTGAAACCCTGATTAATTCACTCACCTTCCCATGCAAAAAGCACTTGCTGACTACAAATTCTGTGTCCCCAGGACCCAGCTCAACGCCTGACACGGAGCTAAAACAACCTGGCCTCAGCCCTTGGCAAGCTCAGAGACTGCTCATGGGTCCTCCCGCCACGGATTCCCGGCCCTTTCCGTGGTGCCAATAGAAGGGCGGGTGTGCGGGGCTGAGAGGCCTCCCTTATGCCTGGGACAAGCTCTCAGGCACGGAGCTGGGGGCAGGGAAGGACAGGGTGACGCAAACCACTCGGGGGCGTGGCGCAGATGTAGCCCCGCCCCTCCTCGTCACTCCTTAAGCCTTTAGAAGTTAGGATCACTACTAGCTATCCGGGTTGGCTTTAGCTGAAGCGGTTACTCAGTTCCGTTGGACTTTCTGATTCCTATATTGGGGTTTGAGACCCGTGGGTGCTTTCTCACCCTTTTGTCTACTGAATTAAAAATCCTTTGATGGCTGGATGGAGCGCATGGAATGGGTCACTCTTGGGTTCCAAGTCAGTCTGGTCCTAGATGACCGACTGACCAACATCTACTGCAAGGTCGGATAGGTGCCGGCAAAAAAAAAAAAAAGAAGAAATGCACGCGACTAGAGGTTTACAGTCAAGGTCAGAGCCCCCGACCTCGAGGCCGTGGTGTGGATTACGGATATCCTACATGTACGAGTACAAACAAAACGCCTCTGCAACTTTAATACAATCACTGCCATTTATCTTATCCTTGCCGACTTTTTTTCTGTGTGTGCTGCGGTCAGTGGACCACATAGTGAGATCTCCCGTTCCTTACACCTCAGCTGGCCCTCCCTTGCAACGCGGTTGTACTCCCGTGGAACGATGCCCGTGGAACGATCGGCTGCGCATCTCCCTCCCAATTAAAAGATCTCTGCCCTTATCTTTCCTCCACCTGGTTTCCATCATGATCTCCAGACATTGTACGTGACATGGTTTAATGTGGGGTTAAGCCGCACTCAGGTAGGACCTTCGACCTTCGTAGTGTCTGCCCCATCTAGCACTTTGTAGGCCAGATTGAGCACACAAACGCGCACAAGTATTTTTGAGATGAAATGCCTGGAAGTGGAGTTGCTTTCTTCAGGGCTTTAGATACGTGCTACCTTCCGGAAAGGCCGGTTGGTATGAGGGTCCTTGGTTCTTGGGGAAGGAAATCCCAGCGACCCCGGGGAGGAGGAGACAGCGCGCTGGGGGAAGGGGGCCAGGGGCACGGAGAGGGTCTCCCGGAGGCACTCTCAAGCTCCATTTCCAACGCTCCTCTTGGCTCTGAAGGATGGGGACCGCGCACCAGCCGACCTTGCCTTCCACCCGCCTTGGCGCGCCTTGGATCACGCCACCATCTATCCCGCTTTCAAGTCTTCTCAGGGGCCGCTGCCCCCACCCCCTCGCCTCACACTGCTCAGCCCGCAGGCTTGGTTCAGGCCTGGGGCTCCCAGCACCTCCCTTCAGCCTGTGGGCGACCCAGGCAGAGAGAATTCCTGGAACCGCGTGCCCTCGGGCGATGGGTGACCAAGCCTCGTGTGGTCCCCTGATGCCCCTCAAGCTGGTGGGTACGAAGAAAGCTGAGGCTCGTGCACCCCTTCTTCTCCCCACCAGATCGGCAGCAGGATCCTGAAAGAGGACTGGGAACAGCGGACAGCCCGAAAGCAAACACCCCTCATCTGGGGGAAAATAGTCCTGGCGCAGAAAGAGGAGCTTCCCTCTCTTCTCCCATTCACCCACCCACCAACCACAGGACCTTGAACCATGCAAGGGGGAGAAACTGAGTGAGAGGGGAACTGGTGCGCTAGGTCCAGCTTGGAAGCTGAGCTATTAGCTGTGACGGGGGAGGAGGGAGGGATTAAACTGGACCTTATTCAATCCTTATTTTCTAATTTTACCTGAAGAACACAAATTACTTAACTAAAACAAAACAAACCAGCAAACCCTTACTGCCATGCTTCAGAGGACTCACCCCCAACAGTCATCACGAGAGGATCTTGTTAAAACCTCACATTCCTGGGCTGCACCTCAGGCAGCCGAATCAGGATCATTCAGTGGTGCTCTGGAGTCTGCATTTTTAAAGAACTCTAGGAGAATTATTTCATACCTCCTCCCCAACTGATGGCCCCGTCTTATACTTCATAAAATAATTCACGTACACCCAGGAGAATTTCCTCACTTTCCTGCCACCAGAGCCATGTCTCCGTTTCCTAGCATAGTTCTTGGCATGCAACAGGCATCCGATATATATCAATTGGAAGAATGAACGTTCAGAGGGATAATCCCACCCCCTCTTCTCAGGGAGGTGTTAACTTTCCCTATTTCCTCAGGCCAGGGAAATCCCTTTGCTTTCCAGAAGTGGACGTTTAGGCTCCAAAAAACTGATGCATTCAATTGAGAAAACAAACAAACTCTGTATTGCTCTCCCTGGCAGGTGTTGGTGAACCACTACATAGACATCCTGAGAGAGGGCTGAGCCAGATCTCATTAAAATCATAAAGTCAGTGGCTTCCTTTTAAGAATGTTGTTTTTGCATATTTGCATGATGATACCAACACGGCTGGAAACTGAGGGATTCATGCTGGGTTCCAGATGAGGCTGGCAGGACCTTCTTCTACTTCCTGCTCAACCTGACCTGACCCCCTGGGGAAACAAACCTTTGCCTTTGGAGCCCAAAGCAGAGAAGACAGAGAACCAGACACCACTTCTCTGCTGGCCCTGAGCTGCTGCCCCAGCAGATGTGGCCATTTATCTAACAGTGGTTCTCAAACTCTGCCCTGCATCAAAATCACCTGGCAGGCTTGTTCAAATTGCTGGCTCCATCCCGAGTTTCGAATCCAATAGGTCTGAGGTGGGCACCCCCAGATTTTCATTTCTGACCAGTTCACAGGTGTTGCTGTTGTGACTACACTTCCCAGGACTACGAGTTTAGGAACTTTCGTCTATGGCAGTTCTTCCAAATCTGATGGGACATTTGCCACTCAGAGTGTAACCCCCAGTCAAGTAGCATTAGTGTCACCTGGAAACTTATTTGAAACGCAGAATCTGAGCTTCCATCTTAGAACCATTAAATCAGAGTCCTCATTTTAACAAGTCCGAGAAGAACCGACCTGGGGTGTGTGTTAAAGATGCTAATTCCTGGCCTTCTCCAGGACCAGCTGAAACAGAATCTCACAGGGCAGGGTGTGGAAATCTGCATCTGTAACCAGGTCCCTAGGGGGTTCTTAGGCAGGGCAGTGGTAGAGAACCATTGCTCTGCACGTTCAAATCACCAGGGGAGGTCTTGAAACTACTGAGGCCCTGATTCCCTTCAAACTAACTAAAATCAGAATCTCTGACAATGAGGTCTAGCCTTTGGGATTTTAAAAAGTCCCTCAGGATTCTAACAGGCAGCAGAATTGAGAACCACTGGTCTTGGGTCCCTGCTGGATGTATGGGTTCCCCTTGGCTACCCAAAGTAGTGGTTAGAAGAGCTTTGAGTCAGAGTTGGGTCAGAATCCAAGAGAATGTGTCCTAGCGTTCAAATTATTATAGTTGGCATGGCGGCGGGGGGGGGGGGGCGCGGGTTGGAGGAGCTCCAGGGCCCTTTGTGATCCAATTTCCCTCTTACTAGCCGGCTCTGCAGCCACCTGTGGCTACTATAGGCTAGAAACTTGCAGGCTGTTAAGAATGTTAAAATGCAAAGGTGGGCACTTGTTCCGAGAAGCCCCCGTGAACACGCACAGGCCCAGCTGATGGGCATCATAATTTGACAGTCAAGTGTAGTTCCACTGTGTGTGGGTGCCCTTGGGGTGACAGCGAACCCACCAGGGGGGGTGCCCTAGAACATGTGAGGAGGGGGTGTGGCCAACCCAAGGTAGTTCTACACCCCCAGCTCTCAGCAGGTCTCTTGTGGGTCTGGGACAGTTTTAGAGGCAGGGGATCACCCCACTTCCAGAGGAAGGGCCGTGACCTGCCTGGTGGGGCTTCACAGAGCCTGGTCCTGAAGCCCAGCCCCAGAGACCCCCATCTTGGTCCAGGACACAGGCTTTTCACGGAGCGAGGGCAATTCAGAGGCCCCCGCAGATGCTGAGTAAAGAAAATGAAACTAAACTCAGGCTTATCACCAAACATGATTTTTCTAATGTTGAAAATACAGTTAGAAAGTTGATCAAAGGGTTTTTCGTTTTAATCGTTTACCCGTTTAAACGCCTATGTTAGTTTCCATTGCCCTGTAACAAGTTACTGCAAACTTAGTGGCTTAAAACGACACCAACTATCTCGCGGTTCTGTGAGAATTCCGGGATGCCTGGATTCTCTGCTCAGGGTCCCCTGGGCTGAACTGACAGTGTCAGTGGGCTCTTACCTGGAGGCTCTGGAGAAGAATTGGGTTCTATGCTCATTTAGGTAGTGGCTGTTGAGGGTCTGAGGGCCCCATTTCCCTGCTGGCTGTCCGTGGGGCTGCTCCCTGCTCCTAGAGTGGCCTGTGTGCCTTCTCACTTGGTCCCCTCCATCCTCAAAGCAGTAACTCCGCACGGAGTACTCCTCACGCTGCAAACTTCTGACTGCCTCTTCTGCCACCAGCTGGAGAAAGTCTGCTTTTAAATAAGGGGCATGTGATTACATTGGACCCACCTGGATAATCTCCCTTTGGCCATCAAGGAAGTGAGGAGGTCAAGTAGGCCGTCTTATAATTTGGCCTACCACAATGCCTGTTTTATCTTGAAACTTATTAGTAATTTATTTGGGCACGATAAAGGAGGATTACAGTATGTGATATATGCTCACATTTTCCTCAAAGACAAAATCTGGAAGAATCTGTGGCAATAACTTAACAAAGACTATCACTGGTTGTTAGAGTTATAAGTCATCTTTACTTTTTCTTTCTGCTTCTCTATATTTTCTGAACCTTTTGCAAGGAGGAAGTGTTAATTTTACAAAAGGGAAAAAGTTATCTTCAAAAGCAAAGACATCTGACTCTATTAGATGTTAAAAGATACTAAATTAACACCAATTTAAGTGGTGTGATACAGGTACAAGCACAGATATGTGGATCAAAGGAACAGAAAAATGTGGTCGAGACATAAGCTGATACCAATAATCAAATGTATCTCCAAGAAGGCAAAACAAAATGTTGGGGAAGGAAGGAACTGCTGGCTTCCTGGGGATGAGATAAAAATTTGGAGGTGAAATTCCCAGTCTTAGACTAAATCAAATTCAAATTGGATTGAAAAGTTAACACGAAAATGATAGACATATTAGGAAATAAAACTAAATGTACAACTAAGACCTAAAGCTAAACATAAGGTTAGAAAGATGAAAAAGGGCTTTTGTTTTTAATCATCCACTGGTGTAAATTCCATCATCTCCAAACATGGTTGATAAATACCTTCAAAGATCTATTTTCTGTAGGGGGTATTCCTCCTAGATGAACGTCTCAAGTATGTAAACGGTAAACCACAAATAAAGGTGTTTCCACATTACTCAGGTGCCCAGGGGTTCCCACCAGTGTGGATTCTCCCATGTTGCAAACTGTTTAGGTTCTGAGTAAAGGTCTTCCCACACTCCTGGCACCCGCAGGGTTTCTCACCGGTGTGTGTTCGCAGGTTTGCCCAGGTGGGCTGCTCTGTGAAGGCTCTCTGAAGGCCTTTCCACATCACACCGGGTTACGACTTCTCTCCTCTCTTGCTGTCAAGCTGCCACTGTCCCATTGAGGGACAGCCACGATGCCCTGTTGTAGGCTCATAAACGGGTTGCGCTTTGATGGCCTACTCATTCTGTATCTATTGACGACCTACTGTGTATCTAAGCTAGGTGCTTTGGGGCAGACTTGCTTGCCGCACCAAGAAGCGTGCAGTGCTGTGGAATTCAGGCCCGTGTGAAAGTGTTTAGAATAGGACTCAAGGGGGAGTGGTCATCAAAACTGTGTTGTAGGTCCCTGTGCCTTCCTCTGAGGAAAGGGTCCCCAGTTTTTGTCAGGAGTCCCTGGTTTATGGAAGATTAGGAATCCCTGCTCTAGGCTGGAAGTTACTAGGACCTGAATGAAGGTGTTTCTTCTCCGAGTTGGGCTGGGATTGGAAGCTGCATCTCGGCACTTCAGAGACTCTTCTTCCTTCGTTCTCAGGCACGTGTGGAGGAGCTGCATGACTGAAGAACGGAGGTCACAGGGTGCTTACACATTGGCCCTGTGTTCACTCTCCTCCCCCACCACGGTGGGACTGACCTTCTCCTCCACTTCCGTCATCCTCACGTCTGGGAGCCCGACTGAGAGCTGTCATCAGGGAGAGGGCCCTGCGTACAGATGGCTTCCTTGAACTTGAATTATGTATGAGCTGTTGCCAAGAAGCCACAGGGACTCACTGGCCCCCCTGACAGTGAAGAGAGTAGTTTTCCATCTGTTCATTTAAAAACTCATTTCCACCCAAATAAGGATATTTAAAGGATATTTAATTCTCCTCTCTCTCTCTCTGCTGCTCCCAAATCTCAGACCTTCTTCCTTGTAACAGAACTGGAGGAAGAGGATCCTGGAAAGGGGGAGTAACTCTCTGAGCATGAAACTTCCTCCCCGAAGTTGTTAGAAGGTCAGGTCACCTGCTTGAGATGAAGTTACTGGCTCTGTGGTGTGATTTTTTTTTTTTGGCTGCACTGTGCAGCGTGGGGATCTCAGTTCCGTGACTAGGGATCGAACCCGTGCCCCCTGCATTGGGAGCGGGGAGTCTCCTTCGATGTGATTAAGTAGCCATATGTCTGTTCTCTGGAGCCAGATGTTCTCCCTGACCTGGGGCGTGGTGACCCATGAGTGTGCTCTCTCAGGGAGTCTTCTTAGCCAAAGTGGACTGAAGCTGCCTCGGGGACAGGGATGCCCACGAGGCCACCGTCTGCTTTTCTGGAAGAGACCTGAGAAGGGTGCTGGATGCAGGCTTCCTCCAACCTACATCCATGAGAGCCCCCCAGAAGGATACCCCAACTGTCTAGGAAGCCTCCTCTTCCTTTTCAGAGAGCAACAGGGCCCTGAGCCTGCCATGTTGAATGAAGGGACCATTTGTGCTCTGGAAACCAGGCTCTGGGGTGATACCATTTGAAAACTTACTGTGTGCCAGGCCCTGTGCTAGGCGCTGGGACCTGGGGGTGGGACAGAGTCCCTCCCTCACAGCAGATCACTCGCTAGCAGGGGAAGCGGAAAAGGAAGTTAGGGAATTACTCCAAATAAGCTATTAGGGCTGTGATAATGGATTCACAGGGAATGGGGGGAGGGGTTTCTGATCCAGGCATAAAGGATGAGGTTGAACAAATAGATTATTTCTGAACAAAAGATTATTTCCAGTCTTTCATTTACCTACAGGTTTATCAGCCCTTGAAAATGGCATCCCTTCAAGCACTCAAAGCAGAAAATGCACCTTCTCACCCCTCTTTCCCTCTCACTCCAGATTCAAGTCCTCTTGCCGAGGTTTCTGATGACATTCACGTGGCCAAATCCAATGGGCACACCAGTGATTTCACATGGTTGTTGCTCCCTCCTTCTTGAAGGCCTTGACTTCCAGGCCTCCTCACATATCTTCTCAACCCCTTTGGCTGCTTTCTCTCCCTGCGCCAAACCTCTAAACGCTGGGGCAGCCCCAGGCTCTGTCTGGGGCACTGTCCTCTCTCCATATTCTCTCGCTAGGTGATCTCACCCAGTCAGTGTTTCTGAACAGCACCTACAGCATTTGATGACACCCAAACACCCCATCTCAGGCCTGACCTCTTCCCTGAGCTCTAAAGGCCTTTCTGACATCCCACTCGGATGTTGAACGACTTCTCCAAAGTAAAATATCCGAAACAGAACCTTCACTTTTCTTCCACTGGCAGCTTCTCCCCCATTCATTTCTGGGTATACACCCAAAAGAACTGAAAGCAGCACTCAGATATCTGTCCACCCACATTCATAGCAGCATTCGTCACAACAGCCAGAAGGTAGAAGCAATCCAACTGTCCACTGATGAGTGAATGAAAAAAGAAAATGTGGTATATACACAATGGAATATTATTCAGCCTTGAAAATGAAGGAAACTCTGACACGTGCTACGATGAGGATAAAGCTTGAAGACATTATGCTAAGTGAAATAAGTTGGTCACAAAAGGGAAAACGCTGTACGAGTCTGTTTATATGAAGTACCTGGGGTAGTCAAATTCATAAAGACAAAAGGTCGAACCGTGGTTACCAGGGGCCGGGAGAAAGGGAGAATGAGCAATTCGTGTCAACGGATATAGTTTCAGTTTTGAAAGATGAAAAGAATCCTGGAGATGGGTCACACAACAGTGTGAATGTACTTAATGCCATTGGACTGTCCACTTAAAAATGGTTAAAATGGTAAACTCCACGCTATGTCTATTTTACCACAATAAAAGAAATCTGACCATGGCGCAGCTCTCCCAGCTATAGCCCACTGTGGCTCCTGTCAGAAAGATAATGTCTAAAATCCTTACCGCAGCCCACGAGGCCAGGCATGGTCTGATCCCAGATATCTATCTCAGCAATTTCCTCTCCTCTCCCCACTCTGGCCGCACAAATCTCTCCAGCACGTGCCTTGGAGACTTTATGCACTTCATGTTCTTTCAGCCCAAATTCTCTTCCCCAGCCCCTCACTTTTCAGGTCTCAGTGTCAACTCTACCGCCCCTGTCACACAAGGAGCTCCGTCGCCTGGGGTACAGATGGTTCTGTGGAACCCGCCCCCAGCAGGCCAGAGCTGGAAGTTTCCTGTGGGGCAACCAGACCTCAGCTGCTGTCTTCCTCCCCACCCAGAGTCCTCCCCCAACCCAGGAGTAGGTGTGGAGTGCAAGGTATCTGTGCCTGAGGCTCCGTCTTGGGCCGCTCAGGCCATTGGAGGGGTGTGTGTGTGTAGAGGGTTGTACCAGACTCCCACAGCCACTCCGCTTCTTCTCTGAACTGGTTCAATCTGGGATTTGAACAAAGGATCCCGTGGAGCGGGTGTGTTCCTTTCCTCGCCAGGCAGGGACGGCCAGGGAGGTGGCCCCAGCTGACTTTCCAGGACAGGGCACCGCGCCCAACCCTCATCCCGTGGCCTTCTTTCCTGGCTTTAGAAAGATTTCTGAGCACAATATTCCGGGCAGCTCCTCTCAGACCATGCCATTGAATTATGGTTTCAAGCACAGAGGTACTTTCCTCTGCATGGGAAATCCCTCTCCTCTCCCTTCTTTGCTGACATCCATGTGTCTGGGGTGTCCATGGCTGGCGCTGACCCCACTCCTGGCTCCCCAGCAGCACGTCAACAAGCTACGGTCTAGGCTGTGCAAGCAGAGGACTTCTCAGGAGGCCACCCGTGTCCTGCTGGCCCGGGGCTGCCGGGGCTCCTCCTCAATGGACATTGGGGCGGGTGGGACACAAGGGATGGTTAAGAGTGTAGGGTTTGTGCGCCGGCCTCTTCCTATTCTGTGACCTGGCAAACTACCTCACCCCTTTAACCTTCCACTTCGACAGCAGTAAAATAGAGATTCCACGAGTCCTTACGCATTTCACAGGAGGACTGATGTAAGAAATAGAGAAGATAATGCATTCAGGAGCAGAGCCCAACGCAGTGGCCCTGGCGCCATCCCTGAGCTGGCCTGTGTGTGGGAAACGCACGCCCCAGCCTGGAAGGCCCCGGGGCCCCAGTGCTGAGGGTCTTTGTGGTCCTCTCTAGCCCAGAGCCCTGGGAGCCCAAGAGTGACAGCAGGGAGCGAAGGGAGCCAAGCAGAGCCCCTTTCCCTTCTCCTTCGCCTTCCTTTACCTGGCTGGCGCTCAACAGGCAGTGCTCAGAGAGGCCTGGGCAACCTCCTGGCTTGGGCTGCTCTCTGACCTTCTGATGCAACATAGGGCAGCACACCCCTCCCTCCAGCGATCACCCCTCCCTGGAGACATCCAGTGGCCGACCCCTTGGCCCTGGGCGTCCATCCTCAGATGGCAGCACCTAATGCTTTGCCTGAGTCTCCAGGGGTGGGGATGTTTAGGACCCCAAAAGGGAATTCAATCCTCTTTGGCTGGGAGGGGGAGGCAGGGCCATGCCTGTGCATGCTTCTCAGTCACAAGGAGGACTCTCCAGCTGAAAGAAGGGATGGAGCCCCCCGTACTGGGGAGGCTGGGGTAGGGACAGGGCTGGGGTCACAGGGACAGGTGGAGGGGCTTTGGCATTGCTAAGGAAATGTGTGGTGATTTTTGTTTTCAATGAAAGGATCTATAGAAGTTATACTAATCACCTCTTTGGGTTCTGACGGCATCCTGTAGAGTCCAGGTGTGTACAATTCTGGGTGCTCAAAGAGCAGCACCTCTAGGGGGAGCAGGGCATCCCAGGCAGCCCAAGCCTTGTACGAGCCCCTGGGGGCGGGGAGCCAGGCAGAGTGGTGGGAAAGTGGCGGGAGCGTGCAGAAGGCTAAACCTCACCTCTTGGGACGTCTCCCGAGCCCCCCGCAGCCTGACCTCCACCCCTCCAGGTCAGCTCCCTCAACTCCTCTTACCTCCTCCCACATCCAGGAGCTCCTGGGTGTCCCTTCCTCCGGCCCCCACGTGCTCAGATTCCTTCCTGTCACAGAACCACGGTGCTGTCCTTCCGAGTCCACGTGGCTGGGCAGGCAGCACTGCCATTAGCTGACGAATGAGTCTCTCCCCCATGAGAACAGGGCCATGTCTGCTCCCCAAGGCCTAACACTCACATCTGAGGAATGGATGGATGAACGATCGTATTGGATGCCGTGTTAACGGCTGTCTTTCCCCAGACTGGAAGCCACACCAGGGAGGGGCTGTCTGCCGCGCCACTGCTCTATTCCCGGCAGCACCATCTTTGGGTATTTGGTCCCCTAAGTGAAATGAGTTCTCAGTCAGCCTTGGCAGTGATGTGGGGGAAGGCGGGGCGTCCCAGTCTCCAGGAAAGGGGGCTGCCTGTGGGAAAGACACTAAAAAAAGGCTCTCAGCTACACTGATCCTGAGCAGCTCCAGACAGCGTGATAAGAATAAGGATACTTAATGCTGTGCCGAGTGCTTTACAAGAATCATGTCCCTTCATCCTCGCGACGGACCTATGAAGCTGATGCTATGGTCGTCCCTAGACCATCCCTCAGGGCTTCCCGCCTAGCTGCTCCTGGTGGAATTTCCGTGGAAGGCACATCACAGCCCCAAGAAACAGAAACCCAACCCTGTGAAATACCCAAGCCAGCACACAGTTCCCATCCACAGCGGCATACGTTTCTTTGGTTTTATTATTACAGACACACCATGTCTCTACCACAACCGGGGGAAGCCTGAGCTCTGGGTACTCTACCTACCCTCTCTTTTCTACCTGGACAGGTCACACAGAAGGGTCCAAGCCACATGTGGGTGCAAGAAATGTTTGACAGAGCAGTTCAACTCATAGCTTATAAGGATGCCATTTCTACTTCTCCAACTGTGAAAGAGCTCTACAGAAACAGTGCCACGACACCCCCATGATGCTGGATTGCTTGATTCATGTTTTGTGAGCTTCAGAAACTTTGGCTCCCTTTTCCAGAGTAAGTAGCATAGGCAGGAAGTTCCACATTTGGGACAGGTCCTTCCTGGAACTGAATGTCAGGCAGTGACATCCAGGTCTCTGCATGCAATGGGGCTAACAGTGTCGTTTAGGGGGCAAAAATTAAAAGTCTCTCTCTCTCCCTCCTCCCCCCACCCTCCCAAGGCTCAGATCTCATTACGGTGTACATTATGGCCCAGGTACATTGAAGTGTGATATTTGGTTTCTAAGACATTCAGTCTCTTTGGCAAACTGAGAGAAACTGGTGGGGAGCTGCTGAAATGCATTCGTCCTGCGGTCTTCGCACTAATGCTTCATCCTCTCTAATAACCGCTGGTAGACAGGGGCTGAAAGAGAGAGATGTGAAAGGTGAAAAAGGGGCAGGCTTCCCATGTCTGTCTAGGATACTGTCAGAATCACGAGCACGAGGGCCAAGCAGCCTTCTTCTGCCATCCTCTCCTGCACAGAGCAGGTACTTTCTGGCTTGTGAAACTTCGTATCTTACTCAGCGATGTTCTGAACCGGGATTTTCTACGTCTACCAGCTTGGGGCCACGACCTCATCATGGGCTCCTGCCAAGCCCCTGTGCAATATTCCCAGGTTCTCAAACCTAAAAACTCGTATCAACCCTAAAAAGGTTGGCACTCTTATTATCTCCATCTTAGGGAGAAGGAAACTAGGTGTTCTGTGTCTGACCCCAAAAGCCATGTTTTATTGCACCATGATGTTCTTAGCTATAGACAGCAGATGGCAGGTTTGGGCCTGCTTGGGGGTAAGACCCAAACACGTCTACAGGACTTCAAACCCAGACCACACTTACCTAGTTTCACAGAGCTCTGGGTAGCCTGAAAGAAAACACAAGGTGTCAAGTTTTCTAGTGGATGTAATACCTACACCTGCTCATGGCAGTGGCTTTGCCCATTGCCATCCTTGCTCAGAAAAAATGGTGGGGATGGGGGCTTCCCTGGTGGCGCAGTGGTTGAGAATCTGCCTGCTAATGCAGGGGACACGGGTTCGAGCCCTGGTCTGGGAGGATCCCACATGCCACGGAGCGACTAGGCCCGTGAGCCACAACTGCTGAGCCTGCGCGTCTGGAGCCTGTGCTCCGCAACAAGAGAGGCTGCGATAGTGAGAAGCCCGTGCACTGCGATGAAGAGTGGCCCCCGCTCGCCACAACTAGAGAAAGCCCTCGCACAGAAACGAAGACCCAACACGGCAAAAATTAATTAATTAATTAATAAACTCCTACCCCCAACATCTTCTTAAAAAAAAAAAAAAATGGTGGGAATGAGGAAGAGGAAGGGGAATGTGGAACTGCTGGGCCCCGGAGAGCCACTCAGTCAGTCGTGGCAGCCCCAAGTGATGATGCGCTAGCCCCAACCAAGGGGACTCTGAGGTGGACATTCCTGGGATGCCCCGAAGTCAGGCTTCCCCCCAGACTATCCGCTGGAGCTTGCGGAGCTGGGACCGCACAGGGGGTGGCTCTCAGGAATAGGAACTCTGGGCCAAGAACCCTCCTCAAGGGGCGCGAAGGAGAGCCCTATGTCCAAAAGTAAAGGGACGTATTCCAGCTCCATACCTCTGGGTTAAAGACTACCTCCAGCAGGCTCTTCTGTGGGAATGCAAACCTTCTGTAACAGGACCCGTATTCCCAAGGGGCTCCACCTGACCTGAAGGGAGCCTGAGTGGGACCCCTGGGCCCTGGGCAAGCTGGGGAACGGGAGGAAAAGCACAGAAAGTCCGAGAGGTTCTGAGAGGGAGGTGGCGCTGAGGCAAGGAAGGGAGGTGCCCCACACAGACAGGGCCCTGGATCCGGCACCCACACCTCTGCCCAGCAGGGCCCCAGCACTGGCCATGGCGGGCTGCATCACAGAAAACAGAAGAGTGACTCAGAGCCCAGGCTCAGGGCAGGCCAGTCCGCTGTAAGGAAAATTCAAGATGGAGTGCCCTTCTCGGTCAGCTGGATTCCAGAGCTGTGTCCGTTCTCACCAGCTACAGCTTCCCCATGCACTGAGGCTCAGAGGCCTCGCTTGGAAGGCCTTGGCTGTCGCCCACAAAGGAAGCCGGAGCTGCCTGGGTTCTTTTCTCCAAACTCCACACGGGCCAGGGCTAAGGATGCCCCATGGGAGTGGAGAGAAATTACGGGAGAGCCCTGGGAGGACAGCCAAGGAAGACAGGAGCCCAAGCACAGGACCCAAGGCTGTTCAGGGCAGGAGCCAGCGTAGGCAGGCATCTTACCCTGGAGAACGCGGATGCCTGTCTGAAGATTTCAAGCGCAGAGTCTGCGAGCTCGTCCCCCCGTTCCTGAGGTCTGTTGGCTGCAGATAAAAAGAAAGGCAGCTTCAATGAGAGAGAAATGATTAGCGTGTCATTCATAACCACCAGGACTGAGGGGACACTGCTGGGTTTTCTGGCTCACATTCTCAGAGGAAGTCTTCCTTTATAACTTTCCATAACTCGTGGTGGAATTTGGCCCGTGGGGAGAGAGCTCAAAGAAAGGTGAATGCACAGGTTGAGGAGAGAGGCTAGGCTCCAGTGCAGCTTTGCTGGAGGTGAAGAGAGCTCACCCAGGGCGGGATGCTGCAGGAGGGGTGCTCTGACCCACGTTCACAGCGTTCACATGTAACAAACAACTGGGCTCTGTTCGAACAGGGCTAGGACAGCCGGGCAATTCAGCAAAGAGAAATCTGTCCTTGAGGTGCTGGGTGTAGTGCCTTTGAACCAAGAGTTCCTAAGTTACTTTTCAACCAGACCCAGCAATGCCGTCCACAGATGCTCAGTCCACACATCCCACATCATTCTCATCTTTGCTTACAGCAGGGTTTCTATCGAGCACCAACGGCTGTGTGTCGAGAAGGGCCAGCAGCAGGATGAGCGGGGACATGGTTCTTTAGGACCTTACCCGGAGGCTGCAGGACACTGGAGATGGCATGGACCACACCATTGGTGGCCATGATGTCAACTTCAGTAACAGGTTCCTTATTGACATTCACCATGTTGTTTTTCTGGGAGAAAAAGAGACAGCAATTGTTGAACACCAAGCACGTTTCCCTTATCCATTCTTAACCCCAGCAAATGTTTACTGAGCACTTCTGGATGCCAGACCCTGTGCTAAGTGCTGGGGACACTCTGGTGACTGGAACAGACCCTGTCAGCTACAGACCCTCGGTCTGGGAGACTCAATTTCATCCTTGTGTGGACCCAGCGTGTTGCAATTTACAAAGTGCTCTTTTGTGTGATTCCCTTATCCTCACAGCAGCGTGTGGTGAGGAGGTCGATATTATGGCCTCCTTTAAGCTGAGCAGGTGGGACAGCTGGGAACAGAAGCCAGGCGTCCAGCTCTGGGTGAAGGGCTCTTTCCACTTTTCCTCCATGCCTGGCTTCAGAGTTTCTCACAGGGTAAATCTGTCTCAGGCTTTCCTGAACGACCCAAGGGGGAAGGGGGAACTGGAGCCTGAGACCGACAGGACCCTGACATCCCAGACTAGGAGCTGGGAGATTCTCAGGTGACCTGCAGAAGTCAAACAAGTCATGCCATCCCTGCCTGCCTTCCCGTGCTCCCGGGAGAAGCTGGTGAGCACAGGGATGGCTGGAGGCCAGGAGAGAGGCGCAGGGAGCAGAAGCTGAGCCAGCCACATGCTGCAAGGGTGGTCCCTCCACGGGGTGTCAGTGGCCTTGGCTGGTACAGCCAGGGAGGCCACAGGCAGCTTCGCAGAGCTGGGCTGCCTATCTGTTCCCTCTCTTCAAGGTAGGGACCCTCGGAGGGAGCTCCAAAGTGGAATGTGCAGAGTAAGGGAAGGTTCACAGAACAAGTGTCAGAAGAAAAAGCCTCCTGGGTTGATCTGGTTCATGGTACAGCTCAGTGAACCCCTGGACTTGGGGGGGGACAGAGTGGGAAGGGGACTGGGAATTGATCTTTCAAGACTTGTAAGTAACTATCATTTCCTTAAGGAAAGGAAGATTTAATAGCTTCTCCCAGATGCCAATCAGATGTTTTATTCCCCTGAAGATCTGGAAGTTCTTATTCCGGTCTAACCACAATCTCCCTTGATTTCCCTGAAGACTCTTTTTCTTCTCCTTTCCTTTTTTTTTTTTGTGGTACGCGGGCCTCTCACTGTTGTGGCCTCTCCCTCTGTGCTCCGGACGCGCAGGCTCAGCAGCCATGGCTCACGGGCCTAACCGCTCTGCGGCATGTGGGATCCTCCCGGACCGGGGCACGAACCCGTGTCCCCTGCATCGGCAGGCAGACTCTCAACCACTGCGCCACCAAGGAAGCCCCTTCTTTTTTCTTTTCTTTCCTTTTTTCTTCTCTTTTCTTTCAAAATACACTCAGAGATTCAAGATGCTTCTTAAACACAGAGTGTGTGTCTAATGCCATCCCAGGGATGAGATGTGCCCTAAATCCCAGCGGTAGGGCACGGCCAGCCTTTCAATTGTTCAACGTACTCACCGAGCTGACTTCCAACTTGTCGCCTTGGAGAGACTTCAGCCGCACCAGGGCCCCGATGCCTCCGCTAACCAGGATTTCATCGCCAACGTGGTATTTCAGGATGTTGGCAAGCTCCTTGGCGTTGCCTGCAGGTTTGTGGGAAAAGAAAGCAGAGTTAATCCTAAGGCTGGTAACGGGTGTGGTCAGAGAGGGCCCAAAGGAGAAGATGGAAGCAGTCACCCCCGAGGGGAAGACCCCCTGCCCAGGTAATAGGCACTTATTGAGCACCTACTGTGTGCTCAGCCCTCCGACCCACCATGTGCGTAACGGTCAGGGGAACAAGGCATATGACCGTGGCCATGACTCTACCTGTGCACTGGATGGGCTGCTAGGTTAAGTACACGCTTCTGTGATGCTGAGAAGGATTTAATCTATACTCTTCTGTGAGTATGACTCTTGTTTCCATGACTAAATATTTGCTTGGAAAGCCAGGGGCCTTTACAGCACTGGCATCTGAGACATTTCATCATCAACGTGGCTCCCAATAGTTATGACACAGTAGTGAAATATTTACACATTCTGCCCACAAATGCATATTTTGAGACGGCTGTTTCCTGAAGGGAGAACTTAAAAGAGTCGACAGCTGCGGTCTGGAGGAGCTATGGAGCCAATGAGGTCAGGGCCGAAGGGGAGATCCCTCCACAGCGTCCCTCCTCGTCACGTCTCAGCATTCCTTCCGGCCCACATCAGCTCCTCCACCCACTGCGGAATGCAGCCAATTATTCATAAAGGTGCACAGGCAGTCCCCAAATTAAGAGTGGGAGGCAACCTTAAGGTTGCCAGCTGCCCTCTCCTCTGCATCGGGGCTGCCCCTGATACTCATGTTACCAGCCAAATGGCTGGGTATCCCCAGGGCTTATGGACGGCTATTTCCAGCAACTTGAAACTGAGAACAGAGGAAGCTTTAAAGTATTTTGGGGAGTTCACTTGGTTATGGACGAATCCACATGAGTGCCACGGGATGGAGCCACCAGGTGCAAAGGGATTTCCAGACGTCCACAGCTTGGAGCTGGCAAGAGTTTCCCTTCCACCGAAATACGGCCTGGAGGTGCTGAGCCCAGCCAGCCCCCAGGAGGGGAGGGGTCTCCTTCTTCTGAGATCTCTAACATCTGGATCACCTCTAACACGGGGGATGGGCTCCGTGCCCCAGGCGTGCTGGGGTCTAATCCTGCCCGCAGGACTGAGGGAGGGCGTGTAGGGGGAGCTTTGCCCAAGCCCTCCCTCAGCTCCCGCACAGATGAAAATGAAAGGCAAGCCAAGCAGGCTTGGGACACCTAGGGAATATTCCGTTCCTCCTGAACAGAGAGAGAATGGCAAGTTTATGTCCAGGATGAATGTCTCCCCTCTCCTCAGGAACATACGTCAGCACCACAGACACAGGCATTCACTTAGCAATAAGGAAAATTAAACAGGACACAAATTCAGTTCACAGCTCCCCGAGCTTTTTGTTCTGCACTCCAGAGCGGGAAGGGAGGTGCAGACGATTCGGGTCCCAAGGCTCAGCCAGGATCCTTCCTCCTCCTCCTCAGACTCACCCTTCCGCACTGGGTGGATGCGTCGTTCACAGGCACGCGTCAGAGTAAACACCGCAGGCCCATCCTACCTCCGCACCATCATAGCCATTATCCCATTATCGATGGGGGACGTGTGCCCAGCATTGTGGGCAATGCTCATTTAATCCTTATTAACACTCTGAGCAAGGTACTCTTACCACCTCCAGTTTACTACTGGGAAAACCGAGGCCCAGAGAGGTTAAGCAACCTGCAAGAGGTCAGCTGGTAAACGCCAGAGCCAGGGTTTGGTCTGCTTTCGGGTAATCTGGGAGCCCAAGTTCTTCACCACTAGATTGTCTCTCAAACATACTCAACATAATTGCTCAGGGCCTTGAGGAGCTTCTCGGTAAAGCTTTCATCCTGAGGTACGTGTGATGCAGGTAAATGGCTTCACGAGCAGGTTCTCACAGGCCCGCAGGGGAAGCCATGCCTTGTTGATTGGGCTGGTTGTCATCTACCCTCAATTCCCTTCTACTCTCCTCTGGCTTGTTCACTGCCCGGGGAAGCCGACCACCGTCAAGTGCATCATCCAGGCTCCCTCCCCCTCCTGCGGTCAGCCGCCAGGCGGCCGCTGAAGGAGGCCAAGGCACCCAGTGGCCTCCCTGTCATGGTTCTGACAGCAGCTGCTTGCGGCTCTAGCCACTGTGCTATGCCCCTCCTCCTAGGGTGTCCCTGGACCGGCCCTCCCCCCCCTGCCCCCAGCACCCCCAGGCCTGCAGCGGTAAACACCGGGCACCATCGCCCTTTGCTGGCTCCTTTGACCCTGCCCACACCTCTGCAAATAGTCTTGTCATTAAATTCCTTACAGTCAAACCCTTCCTAATGTGCCCACTGTTTCCTGCTGAAACCCTGACCGACACAGTTACTTTAGAGAAGTTGAAAAATGTACTTAGGCTGCTCTTTACCCAAGAGTTTGTTCAGTTCTCCCGGCGGCAAGGCTCGGAAGGCTTCATTGGTGGGGGCGAAGACCGTGTAGGCCCCTTCCCGGTTGAGGGTCTCGGTCAGCCCTGCAGACTGGATGGCGGCTACCAGCATGCTGCGGACACATACACGGAAAAGGTCACCTCCCTCCGTGTGTGTGAGGGGGGGTTGTCATTTGCCCAAATACCGCACCGCTGTGGGGAGGGGGAGCCCAGAGCGCTGGCGTGCGCACCCCTTGCTGGGTTTCGTACAGACGGGAAACGATTCCGGTCTGCATCTTCTCTCCGTAGATGCTAAGCTCGGGTAAAAGCCAGAAGTCAGTGGCCAGAGGCGGAAGGAGGTAGGGAGAGGTCAGTGCCATGGCTGACCCAGAGACTGACTGAGCCCCAGGGCCCGAGGGATGTGATTCCGGGGAGTGGGGGTGGGGAAGAGGGTGGGTGGTCTCCTAGGCTCTTGGGCAGATGGCTGAATTCAGTGACAGGAAATGCTCGACGTCACAGCACCCAGGGGTGAGTGAGCAAACCAGAAATGGAGAGAGCGAGGCGAGAAAACAAAGGGACACCAGGAGCCTGAGAAGGAAGGAAACTTCAGGGGCAGTAAGCAGACACGACAGAGCGAGACTCACCGCGCGCGCAAAGCCAGGTGTGCTCAGCTTCCCTGGGACTTTAAAAGGAGAGCAGGATGTTTCCCTTGCCCTTCAGGAATACAGGGGCAGCCCCCTCCCTGTTCCCACGGGTGTGAGGATCGTACTCCCAGAAGCGACCCTTCTTCTCAACCTAAGTTTCCAAGGGGACCCTCGTCCTTTCCGAATCCCCGTCTCAGGAGATCACACGGGCGCACGGCCAGTGTTCACTGGAGCCCCGAGGAAGTGGGGAGCTCGACAGACAGCTGAGGCCACCGTCCTGCCCCAGCACGGCCACTTGCAGAAGCACCGCCCTGGGATGGGGCCGGTTACCTGAAGCGACTGTCTCCCTTCAGCACGTCCATGACGGTGCCCACTGGGGGGGTCAGCACCCGGTCCATGGTGAACAGGGTCCCGTACCTGCCCCTCTTGTCGTGGGCGGCGATGCAGCTGTTCTCAATGCACAGGCTCTGTACCAAAGAGGGGCAGAGAGAGGCCAGGTTACCCCCAACCCAAAGCAGGGGCCTCCCGATTTGTTCAGGGCACGCCCTGACGGCTTCATCCGCAGAGATCAGTGAATATATACGGGGCTGCAGCGTCAAGACTAGGATAAAAGCACGTGTTTCCTCCAGGAAAGAAGAAAATAAAACTGGCGTTCCTCAAAGAAAGAAGAGCTATAGAGGCCCCGATAAATGTACCGAGAGGGCCCATCATGGGATTATTACGTGACACGAGAGGGCCGTTGACAACGATCAAATAAAGAGATCGAGTCTCTTCATTTATTTATTTAACAAATGACAACCGTCTTTAGCCAAATGGTGCTGGCTGGTCCCGAGCGAGGGCTATGTTGTGTTGTACTTCCTATTTGATATTCCAGGGTAACTACTGGGTTTGAAGAGAGAGAAGAAACAGGAGAAGAGGGAAGAGAAGCTTCTGGACCAAGGAGGGCTGAGTGTAGCTCCTGCTTATTCAACACTTTTTTTTTTTTTTTAACACGAATATAGCTTGCATTTCTTGGAGGTGAGACAAAGAAAGAGCACGATTTAGGACCCAGAACTTACATTACGGTAAACAAAAACTCTCAGTTTTTTGCCGCCCAGAGTTTCTAGGATCTGTCCGTGGTACAGATACTTGGAGGCCAGCTGATCTTTAATCATGTGGTTCAGAAGCAAATTCTTCAATCGGGCATCAATTGGAGGGGTTCCATCTGCAAGAGAAGGTGTGGTCAGGTCCAGACAATGCAGCAGAAAGCCCGTCCCTCCTTCCATTTGGAAACAGAAATTGAGAAATCAAGCAAGGCTGCCAATATTCCTTAACATCTGGCATCTTCTGAGAACTAAAAAAAAAAAATGTCTAGATAATCAAGGGTGTTTGGAATTTTGCCCTAAGAGGGAGGGGTAGGCACGGACACAACTTGGCCCTTCTCTGCCTTCCCCATGGCCATGGCTCAGCTGTATCCTCACTCTGACGTCCTGCCTATCACATTGGCAACTGACCCCGCAAATAAAAAGACAAGGGAGTGCTTTGCTCTCCCAACAGATGCACACTCTTGAATTCTGAGGACAAGACTGCCACGTGCATCCTCTGCTCTACCAAATGAAATCGCAGAGCCTCTTCACTTTCTGGTGAAGTCACATCTGCTTCTGGCTGAGCTGGGTGGAAGCACGAATGGTCCACGGGGAGCTGTAAATTGGGGAGGGTGCCGTGGAGGTGACAGCGGTGGGGCAGCTGTCCCCAGAGACAAACGCACAGGGATGCCTTCCCCACGATACCTTTGAAGACAGAATTCATGGGGGCCAGGAGAGTCAATCGCTCAGTTCCAGAGAGATGAGTGCCAAGGCCAGCTTGTCTGAAAAGGTCAACGGCTGTGGAAACATCAGACTCCGCAGCCAACTCAAATAGCGTCTTGGCTATAAGGAAGGAGAACGTGGGTTCAAAAGTTAGAAGTACTGTTTTCATTTATCATTCGTCCATCCCAGAGCATGACATACATCAGCAGGAATGTCATCTCTTGAGTCAACAACCCCTCTAAACACTGCTGGGGCACAGCGGGTTTGTGTCATCAGGGGAATGGTCACCCAGAAAACCTCACCGGTTGGGGAAGTGAGGTGAGGCTCAGTTGGGCAGAGGGCCTCTGTCCCAGCCCTTGGTCAGGGTCCTGTCCAATGCTGGGGAGGAAGAAAGCATTTGTCTGTGTCATGGCTTCTGAAGAGCTGACAATGCCAGTGACCACACCCACAGAAAGTGTTCTTCTGGGTTTGTTTTTTCCTGTGAAATTCCCTCACTCGTTAGCAGTAGAACTGCCTGGAAATCCAGGATGGGGCAAGGATGCTGAAGGGGACCCAAGCCAAAGTCCATTCAGTCCTTTTTCCCTGGGTCAGTGCCCCTGGGATCCTTGCGCATGACTGAGAAGGCAAATGCTCTGAAGTCAGTAGATGCCCTCTGTGCCCAACCAGCGCGGGCAGATCTTCCGAAAGGCTTCCGTGATTGAGTCGCTCCCTCCCCAGACACCTCCAATGGCTCTCCCCTGCCCACAAGGTAACGCCTGGACTCCCAAGCCTGCAGCTCTCCAAAATCTGACTGCAACCTGCCAGGTGCCCAGGCTGTCCCTCCTGGAAGGCTGTGAGCTGGGTGCAGACAGGGAAGCGGCTCCCAAGATCCCCAAATTCCCCCAGCCGCGCCACCGTGGACGGCACAGGGGACAGGAGACCTGGCAGGCCCAAGGCCCCCGAGGCCTGGATCACCTGAGTCTGGAATGAGCAGCTCGTCGATGAAGTGGATCACACCGTTGGTGGCCACGACGTCTTTGTTGGAGATGATGGGCTTCCCGTCGATGGTGAGCATGTCCCCGCTGCAGCCCACCTCCAGCGTGGTGCCCTCCAGGGTCTCCAAGGACAGCCCCGCCACGATGGCTTCGGCACACATGGCCGACTTCAGGATGTGGTTGTTTAGCAGGTCTGGGGGCCGAACAGGACACAGGTCAAGTCAGTGCCAGCCGGGCTGACCTGAGGCGCCAGTTCGCCGCCTGCCCTGGCTAGGATTCCATTCTCTCCGAGGCCAATAAGCAGACGAGCCTGGGGTACCACGTGGCCTGGATCCTCCTCTTTCTCTCCTCCTCCTAGCCTCTAAAACTAGTTGGGCTCCGTGCAGTCTACCTGAGTTTGAATCCCAGCTCGGCCACTTGGCAGCTGGGGGACCCTGGGCGAGTCACTGAGCCTCTTTGAGTCTCAACTTCCTCATCAGTCAAGTGGAGATAAGCACAGCATTCATCTCCTAGGGCTGATGTAAGGAGGACATGAAACTCTGAATGTGCGCACCCAGCACAGCGGCTGACAACAGAGTAAACGCCCAGCAAATGCTCGTGATTAGCTTCTCAGTACCTGAACTTCAGGGTGAATTCTCTTATTTGTATCTGAACTTCCCAGATAGGGGGAAAACTCAAATGAGTTTACCTTGGGATTTTTTTTTTTTTATCTACGACCTTTATGAAAATGTAAAGTGTGGTAGAAAAAGATGAAAACTGTAGCAAATGAAAGTTCTGAATTATTTATACATTTTATTTGTTTTTGTTCATTTTACCCCAAGGGTCTACTTAGTCGTCAGAGCCTGTTAGAGGTTGGGGATGGTGATCAGTAAGACATGGTCTCTGCAGCCCCATTCACCCCACCCGTAAATCATAAATAGAATCGTTTAATTACTTGCCCAAGTGCTGCTTTAGGGACAGGGCAGGGGCTGGGGGTGCTGAGGCTGCAGGAGCAGTGGAGGGGACATGCCCCAGCCCCAGCCAGGCAGAGCCGTTCCGGGACTGTCGCTCACCAGGGTCCCTGGGGCCCTTTGTCTTGCGTGCTCACCACGGAGGCGAGTTCCAATGTGTCCTGAGTGTGGGAACCAAAACTGCACTGTCACAGGCAGGAGGAAGCTCTGAGGCCCTGCAGAAGTGCTGAGGGCCTTGAAGGCCAGTGCTGACCCGATTCAGCCGGTGGGGAAGACAAAGGACGGCAAGACCGCGGTGGGAATGAGGCCTTGGGGATTTAGTTTCTCAGGGAAGAAAGCTGAAGGCCGGGGGTGGGGAGGTGGGTGACCTGCCAGGGCCCCTCGGAGGGTGAGCCAGGCCAGGGCTGGAAGCCAGTCTGCGAACGGGCACTTCTCGTCCATCTGCTGACCCGCTAGCAACCAGGAGGCTGTCAGGTGGACCGCGGCCACCCGCCCTCCGGCCTGCAGTGGCAGCCCCACACACAGCTCCCTCGCTTTGAGAAAACAGCTTAAAGTGGGAAAAGGCAGATGTGCAAAAGGGATACACTTGGGGTGTTTTTTTCACTTTATAATAAGGTGTTCTGATAGCTACAAAGATAAAAATGTGCTCCGTACAAAACATGTTTTGGGGGAAAACGGTTCTAACTAAACAGCTAAAATGCTGAGAGGCACCCAAGTCTCATCTCCTCGGAAGCCTTCAGGACCCTCAGGCTGCGGGTGCCCACCTCTGCTCTCATCCCCGTGACCTTGAGAGTATCTCTGAGTACTACGCTCAGCACATCAGATCCCCAGTGACCCGTTTTTAAGCCTGTTACACCAACTAGGTTTAAACTTCCTTGACTGTACCATGCTCACTTTTGCGGCCTGGGTTCCTGGTACCACCATATCTGGACATAAGAGATCCCCATCTGTGCTTTCAGAAATGTGCCCTTTCCCAGCCCTGCATAGCTGGAAGGAGAACGTTTTACATTTATGGGGTGTCTGAAATGCATTAGGCATGTCGAAGGTGGGTTTAAATAGATTCAAAAGAAATGAAGTCATCCCTGGATTATATTTGGGAGGAGGAAGTGTGATTGGAGGGTTGGAGTGCACAGGGGACCTGGGGCCTACTCCCCTTTGAAGGGGACCCAGGGACCCGCAAGCAGCATCTCAGTGGTCCTGGAGTTGGGGAGCTGGGGTGGCAGGGCCTGGCCTCCCCTCCTAATCTCCCTCACATGCCCTCACATGGTCCTTCCCTCTCCTCCAGCAATAATCGATACTCCTCCTAACTTATCAGCTCACTGAGAAGGTTAGGAAGGACTCAGCAATGAAGAGTCAAGAGTTGACTGTTTCGGGTTTTTCATTGTAATTTTGGATTATCCCTGAGGCCCCTGGCCAGACACAGGAAGAGTTCAAGGGTCAACATGATGATTCCATTTCGAGGATGCCAGCACCTGCCACCCCCTCCCCACACCTCCAAGCTACTGCCCACTCTGGCAGCCTCACTCTAGCTTTGATCATTTGGGCCTTGAACTCTTCCAGACTCTGGCCACAGCTTGCTTTGGACCTCCAGCTCCACCTCCCTCCTCAGCCCAGCTGTGTCCCTGGAAAAAGGCTGCTGGATTCCTCACCCGCCCCTCTGACCAGCGCTCTGCCGTGGCCTCTGCAGAGATACAGCCAGTTGGGCGCAATGGGACAGGACGGCAGGCAGCGTGTCTATCTTGGACAAGAGCAGGCCTTGGCCTTAGTCTGGCCACTCCAATGAGGCGGCAGCAGAAGCCCAGGGGTGCTCACCTCTCAGGGCCTCTGGGTCCCCCAGGATCCGGTTCAAGGTCTCAGCGGGGATTTTCTCGAAGGCCTCGTTGGTCGGGGCCAAGAGTGTGTACTGGCCGTCACCCTCGAGCAGGGTGTTCAGCCCGGATGCAGCCACGGCAGCCTGTGGGGAGGGGAGAAGATGCAGCGTTCCCTGAAGGCTCTGGGCACACACAGTCTCACCAGTGCTCCTCTGGAGGGATCCAGACTTCTGTAGAAGCCCTGGATGAAAAGATAGGCTGAACCAAGGCTTACATCTTCCCACGGCCTCCAGGAGCCTTGCCAGCCTGAGCTCCGCCCACTCTGACCACCTCTTAGCTGCTGCCCTGCCTTTCTCCTTTCCACCCCGGGGCTGTTGTTCTGCTGTTCCCTCTGCCCTTTCCCCCTTCTTTGCTTCTCTAACTCCTATTCGTTCCTTGGGCCTTGACGAAAATGTCGTTTCTCTAGGTAGTCAACTTGGCGTTGCCCAGCCCCTGCCCCCACCCCTAGATGAAAATGAGTCTATTAGACACACTTGCACAGCTTGCTGTCCTTCTCACATCGTGCGATTCAATCGTTACTGGCGATAATTATTTGTGTGGGCTCCGTGAGCATAAGGATGACATAACCCCTTCTCTACAGAGCAGGAAAATGATCTTCTCAAAGCGTCCGGCTGCTCCCAGGATGAGACACACTCCTCGCAGGGTCTGCAAGGCCCCGTAGGATCGGGCCTCACCAGCCTGGCCACTCCCGCCTCACCTGTCGGCTGCCTAGTACTCTTCCCTCAGCCCTGCAGGCCTCCTCCCTGCTCATCCTGCTTCGGAGCCTTACTCGCGATCTCCCTTCTGCCAGCTCAGCTCTTGCCCCTGTGTCTTGTATAACTGGCCATTTCCAATATTCAGGCCTCAGCTGAAAGGTCACCTCTTCCAGACAGACCCTGCCTGGACCAGCCGGTCCCCACGGGCCTCCTCTGCTCACCACTTACTGCCTGACTTCACAGCACTTAGCATGACCTGTGACTGCCTTGTCTGTTTCTTGTCTGTGTCCCCCAGAAGAATACCAGTGCCAGTGGGGACAGAGCTTTGTCTTGTTCTCCTCTATCCCTCGGGCACACAGAGCACACCTGGGAAGCAGCAGGGGCTTAACGAGTATGTGTTAGCAGAAGGACAGATGGGCATTCGAAAGCGCCAAAGGGAAGAAAAAAGGAAGGGATGTGTACCAAACCTGAACAGTAAGAGGACGTTACTCAGTGGGGACCAGCTGCTATTCATCAAAAGCTGTGCCGCCAACTCTGTGGGAACATTGTCCCCCTGCAGACCCCTGACCTTTGAGTGACCCGGAAGGAAAGCATGGGAAGAGCTTAGAGGGCAGGTTCCCTAGGGCCCTCCAGAGCCACTTCCTGAGGACACCTGAGTGCCAGCCCAGCCCGGGGATGTTTGTCTCTCTGTGTTGGCGATCTCCAGGGGAAGAAGCATCCCACGCCCACTTGGTATCCTTTGTGGTCAGGAAGTTCTCCTTGAATCGGGGCAAAAACCCTGACGGAGCAGCCTGTGCTAACTTCCTCTGAGCGGCCGGTGCCAAGAGGAAGGCCCATTTGCCACCCCAGTAGTGAGATAAATGCCTGCTGGGCAGGGGGGCAGGAACAGCGTTCTGGGGCCCCAGAGCAGGCAGAACTCAGGCCAGAAGTCTAATCCCAGACTCCATGCCTGTGTCTATACATGTGTCCTCTCTGATGATCAGGGCTCCAAGGAAACAGGGGTATGGCTACATCAGGGGTCCCACGGTGGGGTCGTGTGATCCAGAAGATCATGCAGGCTGAAAGGCCATTTATCTAGACCCACACAAGAGAACCAGCAACGGGGAGGAAGGGCCCTCCCACCGCTGGAACCCACAGTGCATGCCCAGGCAGCCCACCTCTGAGCTTCCCAGGGGAGTCAAGGAAGGGAAAGTACATAGGAGACCAGCAGGAGGAAGTTCCCCGCAGGGAATTATGATGTCTCCTTGGGGTCAAGCTGACAGCCTGATTAGTGGACTCGCCATGTTCATGGGCATTTCAAGGAACTTGCTCCATGTCACCTAAGCACCCACGAACATGGAGACATCCTCCACCCCTCCCGCAGAAGAAGGCCCTCTTGGGAGGTGGTGGGTCCCCAGCTGGGCCTCCCCCGGGGCAGTCCCTCACCCGAAGGGTCTCGAAGGTGTCCTCGATCTCGATGATCTGCTGGATGTTGTTGGAGATGGTGGAGATGACCTTATCGATGAGGTGCACCACACCGTTGGTCGCATGGTGGTCGGCTTTCAGCAGCCGAGCACAGTTGACAGTCACAATCTGCCCAGAGAAGGAGCAAGCGTGAGCAGTTAACACCTCGGAGGCACGGCCTCGAAGGCCCAGGCGGGGAGAACACAGGACAGAACGCGGCTTCCACGAGCGGCGGAGAAGCAGGTGCAGGAGGCAGATGGCTAGGCACAGCTGACCTCACCCGCGGGACACCACCCGAGAAGCCAGCCCCACATGTGGACCGGGCGCGGGCTCGGGGGGGGCACGGGGCAGAGCTGTGGAAAGCGGGATGCCCTACCCCGTTGGGATAGTGGTGGATTTGGATGTTGGAATTCTGGTACATGGAGGTGAGGGCCATGCCATGTTTCAGCTCGTCCGTCAGGACCCGTCTGTCCACCATGTGGTAGCGGAGGGCGTTGAGCAGCTCGATGTTAACGTTGCTCACCAGTGAGTCCAGTACTTCCTAGGAGGAGGGTCAGCACGGCAGTGAGGGGGCTGCAGGCCCCACGTTCAACAGAGGGGTCCCTGCCACCCTGGGAAAGGTTCCCCGGGGACCCCCATTCTGCCAAGGACCCCCACCCGTGAGCATCAACGTCTGTCTGGACACTTAAGTGGATGGGGCATTGGAAGCCACCCGGGGGGGCTTATTTTAGCTCAAGTGTCATGGCTTTATCTGAGGGCTTAAGGAAGACATTTCCTGAGACGGTGGGAAATCACTACGGAGTCTCAGTCACAGCGTCCCCAGTACGGGTCCCCGGGCAGAGGGAGGTCATCTCACAGCTGGCAAGGAAGCCCAGGCCTCGTTGCTGGGGGCGAAGATGGTGAAGCTGCCGGGCCCTTCCATCTCGGGCCTCAGCTTCTCCGTGCGGTCCGTGTACAGCTGAGAGGTGGTAGCACCAACGACTCCCAGGGTCTCGTACAAGTTGGAGAGCGGCAGGGCTGCAGGGGCGGAGGACAGAGCGGGGATGGCCTGTGGGATGCCCCTCCAACCAGACCGCACCCTTGTCTGAGATGGGATGGTACACCCGCTGGAGAAGGCCAGAGAGCCTGCTGTCGGGGAGCCCAAAAGGCTGGTCACGTGCTCCTTAGAACAACTCCACGGGCCAAGTGCCTCCCTACTTGAACTCAACTGATTGGTCATTCTTAATCATTTTTAACTAAAGCAGAGCAAAGCTTTTGTTCATAGACATTTAGATAACACAGGTGGGAACATACGCCGGAAACAGATATCCCAGTTACAAGCTAGCCTTACGGATCTATCTAGCTGTTTTTGAAACTGGTTCCCTAATGGCCTCCACCAGAATGAAACAGATCTTGGAAGTACTTTAGGTATTTATAAGTAATAAAATGTTATTTCCTGAAAGTAGCCGGAAGCTCAGGAGGCCCTTCCCCTCACACAGGGAGCTTCGTGTTCCTTTTAAAGGGCCTGAAACTAAGGCCCAGAGGCTGGGTCCCACCTTCCAGGTCATCTCCTTCCCCATCCCACGTTTCCCACCTGTCCTGCCACTTAAGTCAGGAAGGCCGCGGCTCCAGCCCATGCTGAGCACACCCCCTTCATGACCACGGCACCAACCAAATCACCCCCTTCCTTTTAAGTCTCAGTCTCACATTCTCAACTAACGAAATAGTGAAGATTTCAAAGTTAAAATAAAACAAAAAATCTTCCTCTGTACAGTCCCCAGGGGTGTGTGGGACTAAAGGAAAGGATCTAGGAAATTCACAGGTACCACGTTGTCTGTGGACCTGCACGGCCATCGTGGGACCCTACGAGCTCCATTGGGATGGCTTCCGACAGAGTGAGGTGGGGTGGCCTGGTGTTCCCAGCCCAGCCGGAGACCAGGCCCACGCCATCCACTCTCCAGCAGGGCTGATGAGAAATGCTGGATGTGTTTAGAATCACTCCCAGCCAGAGACAGCAAGGCCAGAAGCCTGTGCCTGGTGCAGAGGGCACGGGCAGGTCAGGATCGGAGTCTGCTCCCCCAGCGTGTTAAGCACTCGGCTTGTACAGGAAGGAGCAGCGCAGGAAACCTGCTGTTTCCAGCTTCCATCCTCTGGCCCTGTCATGGAGCCCCATCCCTCGGACCCCCATTCCGACTCTGCTGCCCTTCACGTGGGTGCTCCTCTCTCCCTCCTTCCTTTCCATCCGTGCCAACAGGCAAGGCTTATTCACCTGCTGGACAGCCCTTCTCTCCCGGGACCTTCTCATATCCGGGACAGCACTCGTAGCTGATGACTCTGTAACGAGACACACAAGTGTGTTAGGCAGGACTTCCCTCCCCCTCCCGTGTCATCAGCCCTCGCTCCGGGAAGGGACACGATGGGGCGCATAGCCTGCTCTCAGAGGAGACCACACGCTCGGTCATCTTTGTGCCTTTCGTTGGCAAGAAGCTTGTCACGCCTCTTCAGCTTTGTACAAGGTGCCCAGCAGGTGCCGTCACCTACAGCAATGCAGTCGGGATACAGTCAGAGGATGGCGGCAGCATATCCGCGGTGGCATTAGAAAACATCCTCACCAAAAGTGCATCTCCAACACAATTCATGGGGAACCCAGCGGGCAGCATTCCCGAGAGGCAGCAGGGAGGAGACGAAGGAGCCCTGGGCCTTTCTGGCTCTGAGTCTGCCACTAACTAAACCAGATCACGCCAGCCAGTCCCGTCTCCTCTCTGGGCCTCAGTTTCCTCATCTGTAAGATGTATGCATGTATCGTGCAATGGTCATTGGATTAAACAGCCCATGCTCTTCTGGTTCTCTGACGTACTAACCAAGAAGGGTAGTGTATTGTATATATGATCAAGTTTTTTCTCAATCTTCACGATCACACTTTAAAATAAAAACAGAGCCCTTCTTTTATCAAGACGCTTGTTCTTCTGTTTCTTTAAATTAAAAACAAAATTTTTATCAATGAAAACATATAGTTTCAAAATCTACAAAGGATTCTATAGTAAAATGCCCCCCATCCACCCTCATCCCTCAACCATCTCCTTGTCCTTCCAGGAGGCAACTGGTTACCAGTTTGTGAGATTCTTTGTATGTGGATGAACAAGTCTGGCCGTTTATGGTTTTAAACTTTGAAGTCATTTGGCAGAAAAACTTGAAGCCTCCTCTTCTAACTCAGACTGGTCCACTGTGGAACACTCACCACCTCCTGGAGGTCTGAAACGCAAAGCTTCAGCTAAAACATCCTGATGAGACCCAGAAGACTGAGAATTTCCAAGAACGTCACAAGGAAGGAAGCGTTCTAGGAAAGACCTGCTTCATATCAAACCCCCTGTCCCGTCGAATGCCACCCCTGCACCAGCGGCGTGAGCACAGCCCCTCCTCGGAAGCCCTGGAACCAGAAGCCAACAGCCCTGTCCTGCCCCTTCCTTTCTTTCACATGGATGTGCCCTTCAGGACAGGAGAGAACTCAGCCTTGAATTGCAGCGGCTTTACCACAGAACCGCTCACCGTGGCCACTCACAGGGTGTGTGATGACATCACCAGAAGAGAAGCAGGCAGATCAGACAGAAGTCTGGGCTTTGGAAGGGGGGAGGGTGCTCTCAGTGAGCCCAGGACATTCTGCTCTTACCAATTCCACTGGAGTTGTCTCAGGGAAGCCCGGGTGAGTCATGTGACGATGAAGCCTGGCTCATCTGTTATCCACGCTTCATCTTCTGTTAACTCATCTTTCAGAGACAGATTCGTTAGGATTCTCAGGCTGCTAGGGAGCTGTGGGTGTCACTGTGCCAGAAATGAGCCCCCAGGACATTTCTGAGTGACACCATGCACATTCTTCTCTGCCCTGCTCTCTCCATCCTCCTGATTTCCTCTTCCCCCTTCTCTCCCAGCCTTCCTCCCAGCCTTTTCCTTTCTAACCTTTCAGCCCTATTTAAAAGGGTTAAACAGGCTGGTGGTCTCAGGACTGATCTTGACTAACCCACGGTTTTCTCTTTGAAAACCAGTCATCTTCTGCAGCAAACTTGAGATTTGACTGACACACAACCTTTCAAAGGCAACAGGATGTAACTAAACAGTATTAGAATGAGGGGACTAGGCTTGTCATCCATCAGTAACTAGCAGGGTGGCCTTGAAAGTCCACTTCTCTCTCTGGGTCTCAGCTTCCTGATCTTTTGTAAAATAAGGTGAAGTTAAAGCAGATGACCTCTAAGGTTACTTCCAATTTCACACTCAGAATTCCAGCCAATGGGATTATTTCTAGGGGGTAGAGAAGCCCTTTTTCAAAGTAGGATAGTGTCTGCCAGCTTCTCGTAGCTAAACCTAGGGAGAGCCGCAAGCCTTGGGCCCGTAGGACCGGGAACACGCATGCGTGGAATCTCAGGCTTTCTCTGATAAATGCCAGGGCTCTATGGCTGGGGTTGAGGAAGTGGGATTTGGTCAAGCCCCCCAAAGCTTAGCTTCTTTCTAAAAGTGCCTGGTGACCTTCCCTGGAGTTGGAGAAGCACAGTTGGAGGGGGGATCTTCTCCTCAAAGCCTTCATCATCTCTGGGATCCCCCATGCACATGGTGCTGACACTCCATGCCTTGCAGCCCCCAGCCAAAGACTTTTCTGGCCAAAGACCCTTCTTCTAGGGTGTCAGCCTCTGAGTTCCATCCTACAAAGCCACAAGAGAGCTCGATAGCTCAGGGGGCCTCACCAGGATTTCCTTGAGGACAACAGAAAGTCAGCCCCCCAAGTGTGAACTTGCTGGTTCCTGTGGCCACGTGTGTGTGGAGGCGGGGAGAGATGGGGAGAATGACAGGAGAAACGGAGGCTGCCGGGCAGGGGAGCAGGGACAGGCGTAAGCAGGGACGTCTCCGCGTGCAGAAGGAAATGCAGAATGGAATCAAAGCTGAAAGGGCTCTGGGGGCAAAGGGGTTTCTTAGGATCACAGCTGGGGAGGGGCAGATCTAGGACTCTCCCCACATTTCAGCAGGTCCAGACCCTTTTCCGTTGCTCTTGACAGTGCACATGTTTGGGGGAAAGTGGACTGATGTGGAAAGTCTGACATCAAAAGGACACAGGTGGTCTCTCCGATGTGATCAGAGCTAACCCTTGTCAGCACTCACTGCCCCTTCTCTCCAGGTGGGCTTTCTGTACCCGTGTCCCACAGGGGCTGGACGTGGGGGACACACCACCCCCTGCAGGGGCTCAGCCCCCTAGCCAAAGGCTTTTTCCTGGTTAGCTTCTCCTAACCCTCTCGCCCTGCTGGCCTCTCCCTCCTCTTCCCTTGTGCTACCCATATTCTGGCATTCCCCGGCACTCTCTAGGTGCATGAGGTGAGCCACGCCTCTCACCCTCAGCCTGGTAGCCTTATGGGTTGAAACGCTTCCACAGCTGGCTGTTACCCTGCTCAACTATCCCAACAACACCAGGTCTTTTCAGAACCAGCCTGCCTGGCCCTGGAGAAGCAGAGGGCAGCTGTAAATTGCAGACCAAGAAGACAGCCCACTGAGGTGATCCTGACCAAACCCTTCAGGACTCACACGCCCTTTTCTCAGCCCCGTGTGCCACCTTCCTTGGGCTCTGGCCCTGGGGAGAACACACATGCTGTGGGGAGACGGGCCCCTGGGGCAATCACAGAGTTCTGTGATTCTGTGGTTCTGACGGAGAGGTTCATCTCTCCAGGATGAACGCAGGAAAGGATGGACACAGGGAGGCCCCCATCTGTGCCTCCCTGGTTCCCTGGCTTCCCTGCACAGAGAGAACCAATCTGCTGGTCTCTGGATCGGATCTTATCAGCAAAAGCTGCTCTGATTAAAGGCTCCTGGCTTCTCCTTGGCCTGACACAGTCCAATAAGCAAAAACCTCAGAAAAAGTATATCCTCTAGGGTAATGAGACACTAATTTTCTTATTCCAACTTCCCAGGTCAGAAGAGCAATTTGAGGAAGAAAGTCAGAGAAGGTGCCTGACTTAGAAGGGCGTTTGAAAGAGGCAGGGGTGGGGTGCAAAAGGTAGTGTCAATCCAAGGCCTAAAGAATTGAAATAGAGTCTCAAAGCTCTCCTCCATTCCCCTCCAAAGTTTTACTCACGACTGGATAGAGTGAGAAGCATTGGTTTTTCTCTTCCCAAAATGATTTTTCAAGGAGGTAATATAATAAGTTAAAACAATCACTCTCTCCCAAGCATGCTTCACAATTTTGGCCGCTGTGACGGCTGTAAACACCTAGGGATTAACCTGACTCCGAAGTAGTGCGGTAAGGAACGGAGCCTGAGAGCCAGCTTCCTGTGACCGAAGGTAAACCATCCAGCGTGTCATGATTTCCAAGGGAATCACTGAACAAACACAGGCTGACGTGGTCTAGACAGGCGCCTGCCTGGATGGGTTCATTTTCCGCACTCAGCTGAGCTCTCTTAAGCCTCCCAGGAGAAAATGAAAATCTTGAGCCCCCTGGTAAAAAAAAGGGCTTGTTTTAACCTACTGGCTACCACTAAAGACTCCACCACTATCCCATTCACCAGGGTCCAGCTTGGCGAGCGATGAGACGGAACCTTGGGAAAACACACTTACATTTTTTGGTGACGTCTGTTTGCACGTGGTTTGTGAAGGTATTTGGGTGGGGAGGGCTCCTGGATGCTGTCTGTGTCTCCTCAGTTCCCATGCTCTCCATCTGACTAGGGAGGGAGTCCCCTTGCAACAGGGCTTCTCAATGACCACCAGGCTGCGGGTGAGCAACCAGGAAAAGGTTGGTGGCTCTGGGCCAAAGGGCCTCTGTTGATCCCGAGGAGGCCTTCTCCCTGGGGCTTAGAGTCACAGGTGTTAGGGCTGAAGAGAGAGATCTGGGGCAGTGGACCCAGGCGCTCCAGGGCTGCTCACTTGGGCTCCCCCCATGTCACCAAAACTAGCTGCTGGGCTTGGTTCTCCCCCGGGGGCGGCATGTAGAATGACTGGACCTCTCCCACTTACCAGCGGATGACTGAGCAGGTTGCTAAGGCTTTCTGAGCCTCAGTCTTCCCCTCTGTAAATGGGCGAATGATCACACTGACCTTAAGGGATGATTGTGAGAACTGAACGAGCTAACCTATGAAAAGCACTTACCAGCTACTTGATATTAGTTACTAAGCACTCAGTTGTGGAGCTTCTTCCTAAAAAATTCCAGGTATAAACTTCAAACTGAAGTTAGGTTAATAACTTCATTGAGAGCCATGCCTTGCAGGAGACCACTGATCAAATCCCATGTAATAAAATTCCCCATAACACAGCTATGAAAGTTAATAGATAGGGTCCATTGTGGTTAGAACAAATCACAAATTTAGGGACTTAAAACCACAAAATTTATCTTACAATTCTGGATGTTAGAGTCAGAATTTGGCCTTACGAGGCTAAAACCAAAGGCCGTATTCCTTCCAGAGGTCCTAGGGGAGAACCTACTCCTTGTCTTCTCCAGTTCTAGAGGCTGCCTGCATTTCTTGGCTTGTGGTCACATCACTCCAACTTCAGTTTTCATTGTCATATCTCCTTCTCTGACTCTAACCCTCCTGCTTTCCTCTTACAAGGACCCTTATGATTATATTAGACTCATCAGATAATTCAGGATAATCATCTCCCCCTCACCCCCTCCAAGATTCTTAACTTAACCATATCCGCAAAGTCTCTTTTCCTTTGTAAGGTAACATATTCACAGGTTCAGGAGTGAGGATGTAGACAGCTTTAGGGGGTCATTATTCTGCCTACCATAGGGACTTACCCCAAATGGTACATGGGTTCATGTAAATACTCAACAGAACAAGATTCCCTGTCAGCTAAGCTGACTCCTAGGAGTCTACAGAATGGGAGAGAACCTTCAGAAGCACTGCACAACAGAGGTGTTTGGCATACGTCAAACCTGAGTTATTTCAGAGCAGGTTAGCCACGCGGTCCCAGGGGGCTGCACGGGGAATATGAAACAGGGAAGGAGGTGCTGGTGTGGGTCTGAGGATAGCTTGTCACCCCTAGATGGCTTCTCACCATCCTCTTCTTTTTCCTCTTGGGACCGAGGCTGTGGGATACAGGAGAGGGAGGAAAGGAAGGCTCTTCCTCAGCTTCACTGCAGATGTCCCTGGGTGCCCTGCCCGAATAAGATCTACAGGTAACAGCTCTGCCAAATGATGGAAAATCTCGACCATACACCAGCTGGCTTTGGTAGAAGTGAAATGTCTAAACTTGAAGGCAGTGCTGAAGAAGTATTAATATTTCAGCCCTTGGGCAAAGCAATGCTTGCTACTAGAGAAGGGGGAATGTCCTGCCAGCTCATCTTGGCTACTGTGCTTGTGAATTGCGTTGCTTGTGAAACAACGTTAAGCCTTTTGGAATGGGCAGCTGCCACCCCTACCTGCTAGCCCCTGCGCTGGCCCTCCCTGTGCCACACTGAGGATGCCTGAGCTCCTGCTATGATTCATTACATCCCCATGATGTCAGCTCTGACTTGGCTGTTAAATGGACCTCCCTCTTGCCGGGGCTTCTACAAAGAAGGCCTGTCAGAGGCAGCCAGGCTTCCTGAGCACAATTTCCTGCACCACTGCTTCAGCTGCTGTATGTAAAAATGTTATGGTTACTGATCATCACCGAGGACTGAAATGACCCTCTTTGCTTGATTAGCTGTTGTATCACACTGGCGCTCTTTAGGATCCGAAGTTAAATGAATTTCTAAGTAATAAAATTCACTCAAGTCACTAAATAGGGGCCCACTGGTAACTACTTCCTATAATAAAATCCATGCATCAGGCGCGACAAACAGCACCAAGACTCTTTTCGGTAATACAGAAAAGCTATCGTCTAAAGATGATGGATGCGGTGGCCTGATGGGAGTGCTGAGTGCTGAATGTGGCCATTCCCCTCCCTCCCTCTGTGGAGGTGGAGTCGGGGCCTCACTGCAGCAGACATTTGGCTCCAGGCTCCTGGGTCTCTGCGTGACCTCACCCGGCAAAGCCTTCATCCCTTGGTCCTGTACTTAGTGCCAATTATCTGCTTTCAAGTTCAAATTCTCCTGTGGGTCCTGGGCCCCCTGGTGACCTTTGCTGCCGTGCATCCCAGTGCACTCCTCTGCCCCAGCCTCTTCCCTGGAGTCACGCTAGGAAGATCCCCACTGCCCAGGCTGACCACATGCTGAGAATGCCCTCTTTGCTCCAACCACAACCATGCTTGCGGTTTCCCAGTCTGGTCATCTCCCAAATAAATGCACCAAAGGACCCACTGTCACCAGGATGACATCAACTCCAGCCAGCACAACCCTCTCCTCTCCTGACCAGCTATGGCACTGAATTCCCGGTGCCCAGATGGCAGCCCCTTCATGGGTCTTAATCCCGGGCACAAGCAAACTACAAGGCTGCCCCTTCTCAGCTCTCTCGGGGACAGTGGAGATGAATCCAACCCCTTCCCCTTTCCCTCCCTGAGTTCTCTGGATTTCTCCCCGGTCAGCTTCACCTTCCTGACGCTGCACGCAATGTTCCAGGAAGGGACCTTCTTATCCTGGATCGTGAAGTTTTTTTTTTAATCAACTCATGATTTTCTGTCCCCATTTCCTCTTTTTTTATTATTATTATTTTTTGCGGTACACAGGCCTCTCACTGCCGTGGCCTCTCCCGTTGCGGAGCACAGGCTCCAGACGCGCAGGCTCAGCGGCCATGGTTCACGGGCCCAGCCGCTCCGTGGCATGTGGGATCCCCCCAGACCGGGGCACGAACCCGTGTCCCCTGCATCGGCAGGCGGACTCTCAACCACTGCACCACCAGGGAAGCCCCCGATTTCCTCTTTTTTAAGCTGCCCAAAGCAACAGAACATCGCAGAGTTGTAAGTGCAGGTCATCCCCTCTGGCTTTGTAAGACCAGCTCAATGGCTGGGACTGGGCCCTGGGCTCTGCTTGGCCCTGCTCTACACCTCCATTTCCCCACCCACACCTACCTGTCTATTCCTTCCCCCAGTGCCCTGTGCTCACTGGTGCTGCACCATCACACCTTAATGACCCCTTATCAAGAACATTTGGCCAACATGCAGCTGTGCCGCCTGCACCCGTCCTGGCACATCAGTGGAGAAGGGTGCAGGTACCGAGAGCCAATAAGTCAAGGCGACTCATCACCCACAACAGCGTCAACCTGGGAACTGCTGGGGAATATTCCCAAGCTACTGTTAACTAGTCAGACAAATGCTTCAACACGGGCCACCCTGAAATACCATGGCCAACGCCACCCTGTTGCCAGCTTGACATCCTAAGTAGGTCCCATTTTTAGGGAAACCAGAAAGAACAAAAAGGTGGCATCTTGAAACCCAGGGCTCTGAGATGCTTGATACCAGGGCTTTGGTCATCTTCCAAGAAGCAATTATGTGAGGCCTGGCTCTGTGTTTAATTAAGTAATTAATTGCTTATTTTAGTAAATAATATACACACATGGGAAAAGTCAAAGAGTACTGAAGGTATTCTTTTTTTTTTTTTAACTTGGGTTCCAGGTAAGGATGTGTGGTATATTATTTGCATAATCTCTTTTTGTCCACAGCAGCAAGAATTCTAGCTGGGGGTTTGTTTGTTCACTAAACCTGGGAGGTGGGTCCTCTTAGCTCACTCAACTCTTGCCTTTGTGGCTGGGCTTGGTCAAGTGGGGAACCAATTGTCATGGCCCTGCCCTTGACAGGCTCGCAGGGAGCTACTGGTCTCTCCCCACCTCTGCCCTGATCTACAATTTCCCTGATCCATACTAGAGTTGATAACTGTGTTAGGACACAGTCAGGGTCACAAGTTGGGATATTTATTTCCAGGTACATCTCAAGGAAAGAGCGTTTTCCCTTCCTTCAGTTAGAGGAGACATCTGCTCAAAAGCAAGTCACAAGCAATACATTTAAAAATCCCTAACATGGGGAAGGCTTCAAGATCATGGCTTAGCATCTCTTAATCCTCTCATTACACAGATGAGAAGAAGGTCCGTTCCTCACAAGTGGCTCAGGGAGTTATGCATGGCACATCTTCCTGTCTATAGGAGAGAGCCAGCTTTGAGATCTTTTGATGGTTGGTGCGAAAATAGATTAGCTTTCCCCAGAATTCTGTTAGAACACGCAGACCGCAGGGCAGTTGGGGTGAATGCCGTCTACCTCCGTGCTGTGTTGACAGAGGCACCAGCGAGGCCTTCTGTAACCACAGGTGTCCACACCCCCCGTGTCTCACTTCCATTTGAGGAAGGCTGAGATTTGCAAATAACAGCAGATGGCATTTACTGAGCACTTACTATGCGCCAGGTACCTAATTTAGCCTCTTCTGTGCATTATTTCATTCAATCCTCATAACAATCACGTAAGGTAGTCCTACTGTTATTCCCACTTTACAGATGAGGCAATTGAGGATTCCAAAGGTGAAGCCACCTGCCCAGGTAAGTGGCAGAGCCAGCCCTTGAATCAGGGAGTCTGAGCCTGTGTTCTTAATACGCTATGCTGTCTTATTATGCGCCTATTTCTAGGCGCTCTAAGTCTTTTGGATTGCAGAGCAGGAAGCGGGTATAAGCTCACCAATGGGCCTTCTTTCCCAGAGTCAGAGGCTGATGGCTTCTCCACTGAATATTTGTGTTTGTATCACTTAGTGAGGATTAGGAAGCACACACACACACACACACACACACACACACACACACACGCACACCATGTTTCATGTTTCTTGCAATCCCAAGTCAGCCCTGAAAAATGTATCCAAGTATTGTCAGGAGCCTTAAAAATGAAAAACAAAATTGGTCAGCCTACAAAAAACACCACTCCCAAGCACACAGTCCCCTGACATGTCTGCACACGCATCTTCATGGCTCCAGAAGGCTAGCCCACGCCCAGGGGCGACTGCAGTCCGTGCACATCGAGGGCAGCCTCCCCAGTGGCTGGCGGTCTCGGGTAGTTCCAGATACTCACGTGGATTTGCCGCAGATCTTTCTCTGGTACCACTGCTTGCAGTTGGTGAAGTACTTCTTGTTGGTGCCAATGACCTTCTGCACAGCGCACACGTTGGGGCTGAAAACAAAAGCTGCCGTGTTAGCAAGATGGTCAGCATGTCCACCCACCTCCACATCCTTCCCACCACGTGGGCCCTCCTGGGTCACCAGAATGTTCTAGATATGGAGAAGATACAGTCATTTCGGTCTTGGTTCCAGGGGCTGACTTGGGGGTACATTCTGGCCCTCATGACCTAGATTTCCAGCATCCCCCTGAAAATATCCCCCCCCACCGATTTAAAAATTGTCAAAGTATATCTCATACAGTGATGTAATTTCATTTAAGCATTCTTCTTTGACACAGACATTTGGTAAGTGTAACTACAAACATCTTAAAAATTTTAGACTCCGTGTTATAGATGGAGAATATCAGCTAAGTAAAAGTGGTGTGCTTGCTAAGAACAGCAGCTTAGAGAGGCCCCCCAGCCTTCCTCTGCACCTCTCCTCCACACGGAGCCCAAACTTTCACAGGCTTTAACCTGGCCTCCCTGTGGGCATTGCTGGTCCCGTGGTCATGAGGTCCGGGCCCCAGCACCTCCCAGGCAGCTCCACACACAGACATCCTCTGCGTCCCTAGGCAGTTGCCTGGCTCCCAAACACGGCCTATCTGAAGCGTCCACCCTGGAAACTAGGGGGCATGGCCAGCTGCTGTCAGGACCTTGGAAGGAGATGCTCACTCACTGAACTCAGTCGTTTATTACTTAGGCCCCGGCTTGCATCCCACTCCCCGCAGAAAGCCCTCTTCCAGTGCCCCAGGTGACACACTTCTGTCCACCTCTGACCAGTGATACAGCCCTTGTTTGACGCTGGCTACCAAACAGAACCCAAAACTGATCAGGGCGTGTATGTCTTCTCTTCAATTACCCTCCAAAGAACCCCGAGGGAAGGTGTGCTGCCTTGTTCTTTCTTTCATGTTCTAGATGCGGCTGAGCACCAGATCAGGTGCAGCGGGGCCTGGAATGACCTGCTCCCAGGAGCACCCAGCTCAGAAGCATCCTGAGCGACCCTGCGCAAACACCCAGGTTCTGCTGAGAAGTCCGCTTTCCCAGAGACGTGGGCTTTTGTCTTTGCCTATTTTACCCGGTGTACCAAGTTCTGACCCAAACCATGCTCAGGCCATGTGGTGGCAGGACAGTTACTGGGAGCCCCTGGGGAAGGAGGCAGCTATGGCTGTGTGGTGACAAGTGGAGGCAGTCTTCCTGAGCCGGAGGCAGGCAGTTCACCTGGCTGAATCACAAGCCAGAGAAAAGCAAAGCGGAGAGACTGCGGGCTTTCACAAAACCTCTACGCCCAGAGAACCTCAGGTGTCAGTTCTAAATATCATTTCCTCTGATACCTTACAAATATGATCAATTGGCCTCATTTGAGATGCATGGTGTTTTTCGGGAAGACACTGATACCGCAGTGAGGGCAGCACCTGCCGTCCCCATCACATGGCTACAGGAACTTGGTCAATTCTCAAATACTCAGAGTCAGGTTATTGGGTGGGAGGGCACACTGACCCTTTACCTCTCTGCCCTGTCTCTTCTACCACCTGGATGTCACCTCTTGTCCAGTTCATGGTTCAGCAGGCAAAGGTGAGTGGGCCAAGGAAGCCCAGTAAACATTAGTGAGTTACTGTTAAGAACCTGAGGGTGAGAGAAGCTGAGGCTAGAGAGGAAACCGCAGGCCAGCAGGGAGAACAGCCCTTATCCCCTTGCTCCTGGCTGAGTCTGACCAAATGCCCACAGCCTCCAGAGGATTTTTACAGAAGCCAACTTGCTTCTCAGTTTGCTGCTCGGCATTCATAGGTTACAGCAGTCCCAGATAACCCTGAGAGAGTCCCCGCTGGCCACACTCCAGCTGTAGGTGCTGTTTATTGCTGTACAATTTCAGAAGTTCTTCTATCTGACCAAGCAGGAAACAATTACTGTTGATGAATTCCCTGCAACTTTCCGTAGGCGTTTGGCAAAATCTTCAGTGTCTCTTGTGGATGTGGCTCCAACATTCCTCTGCGGAGCGAGTTACCACTGCCGCTGCCCTTTGAGACAGGAGCGGAGGCTGGGGGTCTCTGTGACGTACTCCCTCTCACATCGGGGTGGGAGGGGTGGGCTGTGTACACAGGAAATTTATGCTGAAGTTTAATCAAAATGAGCACCCCATTTCTGGGCCTTCTACCTCAAGCACAACAGCTCTGCTGTTCAACTTGGATTTGAAAATCAACTGCTTCAGAAAATTCAGTCCAGTTTTGGTTGTTGATATTTGGAAGTGTGACTGCATTTTTACTTCTCTTTCAGTACTGTTTTTTTTCCTTCCCTATAGCAACACAGATAACAGCCGGGAGTCAAGAGACCACATCGTAGTCCCTAGTTTCCCAACATATTTCTGTGTTTGGACTAAGTCACTCCACCTCACCAAGACACAGTTTCTCCATCTGTAAAATGGGAACGCACACTACAGAGCTCACTGTGTTGTGGTAATAGATGAAAGCGAAAGTGGTGACAGTGATAAAGGGTGAGGAGGGCCTGCTTATTATTTCTTCCTTCACGCCATGTGAAGCACACATACATTTCCGTTAAAGAAGAGCTTACCTTTCCCTTCCCACCAGATCTCACTTTAAAAGATGGCAGGAGTTTGAACACGGTTATCCATTTTGCACAGGGTGCCACCCACAAGGGCAAAGTCAGGCAGCCCTGTGAGGTTTTCAGGGACACTTAGATCAGAGTAAACGCAACTGTGTCTGCAGCTGTTTGTCACAGTTCACCTGCCTGCGTGTCCAGACTTTATTGGGGGAGGGTGCACACCAGGGACTGCTTAGACCATCCCGTCCATCACAGATCACTATAGGCCTTTCCAACTGCACTGCAAGCAGCTAATCGAGAGGATTAGCCTGCAGGGGTGGGGGGAGGGCGGGGAGGGAGGAAATTGATCTAATGTCTGAACTTTAAAATAAAGAGCATTTGCATTTAAAAAAGAAAAAGAAAACCTATTTTCCAGCTGGTCTGTGGCTTTTCTGGGCTTTGACAGGAAGGAGGCCTGCCGCAGAGCTGGCTCCTGCTGGAACCCTGTCAACACCATTGGGGAAGCTTCCATTCCAGGTAACGGTGCTGCAGGGCATGCTATTGGGGCTTCTTCTTGACTTAGTGCCTAAGAAGATACAGCAGGAACAGAAACCTCCCAGGAGGACTGCAGCACCCAAACAGGACATGCTCCATAGGTAAGAAAGGCAGAGGGACGATGGTGAGCTGGGCAGAGACAATGACAATGCCAGGTGCTCACATTCTGACTTTATGCCTCGTCTCCCCCTCGTCTTTCTGCCCTGTCCCCTCACCCTTCTGTACCCGGCCTAAGTCAAAGGGGAATCTTTCACTTCGCGAAAGCCCCCGGGACATCCCCTGTGCTCTCCTCTCTCTTGCAGGGTGCTGAGGCTGTAGCATGGCCTGGATGGCTTTCACTCTGCAGAGGGGTCAGACTCACTCTCATCAGTCCCCTCCCCACAGCCCCGGGGAACCTGAACGACCAAGTAAGGCCACAAGGCCACACACAGGCAGAGGGTACAAGGATGACCGCTCCCAAGGAGGGGGCGCTTTGAAGGGCGGGGAGCCAAGGCTTTGTAAAGCCCTATGGAGACAACACTGATCACTTCCAATGGTGAGTTTTGATCTGAGTACAGATCTGCCCAGTCACTTGGTGGTCTGGGAACCACCTGGGAGCAAATGCCAGACCCAATGGCATTCGGGCCGTGACACGACTGTCCACATACAGTTCTACCTAGTTGTGAAAAAGGAGGCGGTGCACCCAGGTGGGCTGTAAGCTGCAGCACACCTGGCTACGTGTGAAGCGGGAGGGCCTAGTTTGGGATGTAGAAACACTGCCCACCCCTGCCTGCGTCTGGGCCAGGGTCTTTACCAGGTCAGACCTTTTGCCTGGGTTTGCCCCCTAAAACCAACACATCTTCAGTGTCTCAAGGGGATATCTGCAATGATAATGTCCCAAATTTACAAACCCAGCCAGTGTTTTAAGAGCGATTCCAATCCCTGCTCCAGTACGTACTGAAGGTCTGTGGGGAAGTGGTGTGTCCCCTCCAGACTGTTTCCCCATCTGTACAATGTGTGCGAGGCTCAGCGCACTCTCCTGCTCTTCATCTGCCTGGGGAGCAGATGCCGCACTGCCTTTGCTGCGCCTGGAGAGCACTGTCTGGTGCCAGGTCGCGGGTGTAGGCCTGGACAGGTGAACAGGAGCCTGGGGGCCTCGGTTGCTGCCAGCTTGTGTGGCCCCAGCGACACAGCTGAAGGTACTGGACAAGGACCTGGCTGGACTGGAATCTGTGCCCTGCTGGGTGGGCTCCCTCTCTGCCCTGGCCACCTTCCCACGGTGATTCGGGGCAGAGAGCTGCCAAGCGCTCTCCGCTGGGAGAAGCTCAAAGCCCGGGGTCCCTCTCACGCTCTTGGCCTGAGTTGGGGTGACGGGTCAGCTCTCCCATCCGCTTCCTCTACACAGTGCCTCCTGCTGACTTTCCTCCATCGTCCCCGCCTCCCTCCCTCCACCTCCTGCAGGGCTGGTCCCTCCGAGCGTCCCACACAGCCTGCTTTAGGCTCGGGCTTTGTCTCCGGCGCCCCCAGCCCGCTCCGACGGCCCCGACGCCCAGTCCCTCCGCCCCCCATGGGGCGCCCTCTTACCCGTGCTGCCGACCCCGGAGGCGGCTGTGTTGCAGCACCAGCTGGTAGGGAGATTTGGCGGGGCTCGCTGGCGTGGCGGCGGGGCCCAGGGCCAGTGCCAGGGCGAGGGGCAGTAGCTGCCCGAGGAGCGCCATGGAGCGAGAGGCGGCGCGGAGCGGGCGGTCGAGCGGTGCGGGAGTGCGAGTGCCGTCGCCGCCGGCAGGTTAAGTAAGAGGAGCGCAGGGAGCCGCCCGAGGGGCGGGGAGCGGGCGGAGGGCGGGCTGCGGACGCCCCGCGCCCCGCCCACTCCCCCTCCGCGGCCCAAGATCGTTCACAACTAGCCCCTCTCTCCCGTGCTCCCCAGCGTCCACCAACGGGCCTACGGGGCCTCACTCCTTCACTCCCTCCTCGAGGTTTGCAGGGTCCTGAGTCCGAACATGCCTCAGCGGTCTCAGGCCATGCTGATTCCCACAATATTCTACCCATCATACTTGCCTCTGCATTCCACGCGCACCTCTCTCCTCCCCCAACTTGCTAACTTTAAGATGGATAGGGAGTAAATCTTTTGATTGACAGAAGACTATATATATATATATATATATATATATATATATATGTGTATATATGTATATATATGGCAGGTTTTGTTAGACTCCAAGCTACTCCTGGAAACCGTGGAGAAGGGTGGGGTCCGCCACCTTGGTACACGCTCATTGTCTTTTTTTTTTTTTTTACATATTTATTAGAGTATAATTGCTTTACAATGGTGTGTTAGTTTCTGCTTTATAACAAACTGAATCAGTTATACATATACATATGTTCCCATATCTCTTCCCTCTTGCGTCTCCCTCCCTCCCACCCTCCCTATCCCACCCCTCTAGGTGGTCACAAAGCATAGAGCTGATCTCCCTGTGCCATGCGGCTGCTTCCCACTAGCTATCTACCTTATATTTGGTAGTGTATATATGTCCATGCCTCTCTCTCACTTTGTCACAGCTTACCCTTCCCCCTCCCCATAACCTCAAGTCCGTTCTCTAGTAGGTCTGCGTCTTTATTCCTGTTTTACCCCTTGGTTCTTCATGACATTTTTTTTCTTAAATTCCATATATATGTGTTAGCATACGGTATTTGTCTCTCTCTTTCTGACTTACTTCACTCTGTATGACAGACGCTAGGTCTATCCACCTCATTACAAATAGCTCAATTTCCTTTCTTTTTATGTCTGAGTAATATTCCATTGTATATATGTGCCACATCTTCTTTATCCATTCATCCGATGATGGACACTTAGGTTGTATCCATCTCCGGGCTATTGTAAATAGAGCTGCAATGAACATTTTGGTACATGACACTTTTTGAATTATGGTTTTCTCAGGGTATATGCCCAGTACTGGGATTGCTGGGTCATATGGTAGTTCTATTTGTAGTTTTTTAAGGAACCTCCATACTGTTCTCCATAGTGGCTGTACCAATTCACATTCCCACCAGCAGTGCAAGAGTGTTCCCTTTTCTCCACACTCTCTCCAGCATTTATTGTTTCTAGATTTTTTGATGATGGCCATTCTGACTGGTGTGAGATGATATCTCATTGTAGTTTTGATTTGCATTTCTCTAACGATTAATGATGTTGAGCATTCTTTCATGTGTTTGTTGGCAGGCTGTATATCTTCTTTGGAGAAATGTCTCTGTTCATAAACATCTGTATAGCACTAAGTGTGAGAAAGATGCTGGAAAAAGATAGCAAAGACAAGATTTTTGCCCTGGAGGAGCTCAGAGCAAGTAAACAAACAGTCACCTGGCAGGGAGATAAGTATTCACTGAAGCACCTATTAATCACCCACCAATTACCTGAGCTGCTAGCCTGGGGAGACAAAGATGGATGCGTGAGTGAGATCCAGGCTCTTTCTGAAAAAGTTCACAGGCCGGATACCCGTGGGCCAGAAAACAAGCTGCTATGGGGAGGGGCAGCTGGGGCCTTGCGAGCCTCGAGGAAGCACCGGCCTGACAGGAGGTGGCACCTGCTCTAGGCTGGAAGGGTGAGAAGGAGTTAGCCAGGCAAAGCGAGGGCGTTCTGGGCCCTCAAAGTGTCCGGCTGGCTGAAGCACGGGGAGGCAGAGTCAAGGAGAGAGAGAAGGGAAGCCATGTCACAGGACCCAGACCCAAGCTAAGAGTCCTGCAGATGATGGAGAAGCAGGCCAGGGGCAGGAGCAGGCTAGGAGAGGATAACATAAAATAAGCAAGACTGGAGGCAGGAAGGTCAGGTGACCAGGAGGGGACCAAGAGCTTGCTCCGTGGAAGTGGAGGTGGGCGTGAAAAAGGGTGGCACACCAGGGGGTGTCTAGGAGGTAACAGACTCGGCAGAACATGGAGGCTGTACCCAGAGAGTGGCGGGGGGGGGGGGCGGGGAGGAGCCAGGGATATCTAAGGTGCTATTGGCAGGGGCATGGAGGGAGGTGCAGATTTGCCGCAAAAGGGTCAGTGGTTTTGACCCTTGAAGTGTTTACGACGCATCCAGCTGTCTTGTGGGCAGTTGTATGTAAAGATCTGGGGCTCCATCGAGGATCCTGGGATGGAGATCCAAACATGGGAGTCCGCCTTAGCTGTAGGCAGCTGAAGGCATGGGAGCGGATGGATTCTCTGGTTGGGCGTGTGGAGCAAGAGGTGGGTGACGACAGATGATGGAGAGGAGGCATGGCAGAGAGCAGCCAGCAAGGAGGTGAAGCAGTGCTGACAGAGAGCAGGAGGCAATGGGCAGCCCCAGAAGGAGGGGGCTGTGAGCAGCGAGTACCGCTGCACACAGATCTGAAGCTTATCTGCTTTGTGGGAAACAGACAGGCGCTGGGGACTTGGCTATGGGAGCAGGAGGGCGAAGCCAGATGATGGTGGTTTGATGAAGTGATGGCGCCATAGAGAGTGTGGACGATTCTTCCAAGAAGATTATCTGAAAAAGGAAGGGGAGAGTCAGTGTGGAAGACAGGGGACACAGTCTACAGAGGCCTGGACATGCTAGGACATTGCTGGAAAGGAGGGAGGGAGGAGGGGATCATCAGAGTGAGGGGAAGGGAAGCAAGAAGAGGCTGGAGCAGAGCAGTTTGGGGCTGGAGGAGGGGCAGAGCGCAGAGGGAGTAAAAGCCATTGAGGGCCTGAGCTGGGAGTGTGGCGGAGGGAGAGGAGAGGGCGGTTCAGGTTTCAGGGAGATTTCAGTGGTAGCATGGACTAGACTGGGAAACCTGAGGGCATGGAGGGGAGCGGGGTGGGGAGTCAGGGACAACCTCAAGGTCTCTAGCTGGGATGATCAGATGCAGGACGGGCACGATGGGCACGCTGCGCTGGTGAAGGTGCACATTGGGTTGCCCGTGGGGAGGGAGGCATGACTCCAGGTGCGTTCGTATCATGCCTGACAAGACACCCACGTTTCCGGTGGAGATGTGCAGGAGGGAGCTGCCTTTGAAGGTCTGAAGTTCAGGGGAGGTGTGAGCACTGAAGATGCAGATTGGAGTCATCACACTAGCAGGTGGTGGCTAAAGCCCTGGACTTGGGCAGTCTCCCTCTGGCGCGTGTGTTGGAGAACAGGAGGAGGAGATGGCAGGCCCTGGGGAGCACCCATCTGGAGGGATTGAGGGGAAACAGAGCAGGAACCCTGACAGAACCGAGGCCCAGGGAGACCCTGAGAGGCCACAGGAGAGGAGGACTTCAGAGAGCCACCATCACTGCCAGGTGGGGCAGAGGATCCAAGCCGAACCCTATCACTGTGCGGTTCCTAGTCTTTGGTCAGCAAACCAAAGACCACAAGACTACGGAATGTCTTCTGGAACATTCTAACCCCAGCTTGTACCTTCCTCATTGAAGACTAGGGGATGTTCCGGGGTGGTTTTGACCTTGGGGAGAGCCAGGTCCTTCCCTGATCCCCTTGCTCATTCCTCTCCTCCCATCTCCCCTGGAGGGAGGGTTGGGACAGTCCCTCCCCTGGCTAGCTGTGGGGCGCTGCTTCCCGGGCTGGGACTTCTGCCACTTTGGAGGAGATGATCCCTTTGTCTATCTCTGTTCAGATGGGGCTCATTCTGCTGGCTGGTGAGGACTGTCAAACGCATACTTCAGTCTGGAATGAGTGGACTTTCCTGGAAACAACTTTCTGAGGGAGGAGGACGCCTCTCCCGTGGCTTTAAGTTCAGCATTCAGGCGCCTGGGATTTAGCTCCACTTTATCTATGAGTCCTTTTTCCTCACTGTAGGGTTTATCATTTTCTTTTTTTTTCTGGAGCCTCAAGAAGAAAAGCCAGGGGATAGGAAGAACTGTTTTGATGATTTCCACATCAAAAATCTTATCTGCTGGCTTTGTTCTCAGACAGTGCTCGTGCAAAGAAAGAGGTGTCTTTGGCAATGACTACTCAGTGAGTCAAGGTGGACGGCTGCTAAGATCATGAGCTGGAAATCTGGGCTGAGGTCTAAGAACACAGCAGCCTCCATGGATTGTCTAGTCTAAGCTGCTGTAAAATAACTCCTTTATAAAAACGAGGTGGTCCCGACCAGAAGGGTAGGGTAAGGAATGAAAGGAAGTTTCTGGGAAGGATACATGCTGAAAAGTGCGGAAGTAGCCTTTAGCAACTTTGCTTCATGGTTTAGGTTTAAAGCTGGGGTGCCCAAGCCAGGATCCATCAGGTAGATTGCCAGCCTTGCCGGAGTGATGGCATTGGTAAAACAAAGCTGCTGAGTGCAGGCTCCGGAGGCAGCGGACCTGGGTTCAAATCCCAGTCCTACTACTTACAAACTGTGTGGTCTTGGGCAAGTTGTTCAACCCCTCGGAGCCTCAGTTGCTACTTTGCCCATAGAGTTGATAACAAAACCTACCTCAGAGGACTCTAGGGTAGATTACATGATATAATTAATGTAAAGTGGCCAACAGATATTACCTCTCCCAGTAATGGCACTATGTAATAGAGATCACTGAAAAGATATGATAGGTTAGCACGTACAGAAGTGTAATCATCTGAAAATAATCATTTAATTGATTGAAAACAAAACATTTCTCTGTTTCAACAGGACGGCTTGGCATAGGACACTGGGAAGTGCTCACAGAGATTCAAGCTTGGGCTTGATGTCTCCCCTGGGGAGGGAGCATTGGCTGCTTCACAGTTTTAGGGAAGATGCCCCGTGTGTGTAAGAGCCTGGGAGCTGTGCCTTCCCCAGCCCAGCTCTCCCTCTAGCAAGATTTATAGGCTCCGGGACAAGTCAGGTAATCTCGTCGAAAAACTTCCCTGATCTGTAAAACTAACATTCGATGACTTGAGTTTTTCCATGAGCTCAGGAAAGAGATTACAGTAATACTTCATTTACTGTTTAGATGTAAAAAAAATTCCAACTCTGTGTTCCACCACTCGCCTCCCTCCAAAACCAGAAAATGCAGAGCCCTGTGAATGTAAACACGTTCTTCCACCACAGATTGCTGCTTTGTGGGAGGGGTGCTTTTCCACAGGAAAAGATGTCGCTGGGGAAAGGAACAGGGGTCCTCCATCCCAGATGTCCTGCCACCAACTGCGGCTGGCCCCGCTCACTTTCATTTGGGAAAGATTTCCCTCTTCTTTCCATGTTAGACCAACTAAAGAGAAAGAGAGGCTTGTTTGGAACAATAATTACTAGACTTTTTCAGACACTTTATAAAAGTGACTAGTTTCTCATTTTGTGGCTTTTACGAGATCACCAAGAACAGTTTAGTTTTTGAAAACAACCCTGCTGTGCTTGACAACAGGGCTTCAACATCAAGATGAGTGAGTAGTTCCAACAAGCTCTCCGCAAAGGAAACACAGAAAGAAACTGGTTCTGGGGTCTGTCGGCAGGAGACCTGGCATTTGCCGCTTGACCAACTTCATGCCTCCCTTCTGCCATCCTCCCTGGGTGGTGTTCTGGGTGATGTTAGGCATCAGTGAAGACAGGTGACACGGTCAAAATAATTCCCAGAGGACACTTGGGCTTTCTAACCTGCCACCATGTAGTGAATGAGAGAGCTCTTACAATTCAGTTCCCCACTACTCGCCAGGGAGAGGGAAGGGTGGGTTTTGGCATGAGATATCCAATTTTTAAGAGTACTTGAATCAAATTTGGGAGAAATTTTCCATTCCTTGTACAATACACAGCACTTAGAATGGTACTTTACACACTGCAATTATTCCATCCACCCAACAAACAAAGGCAAGTAACATCCCCACTTACTAAAATTAAGGGGTGATTATAGTGCAATTTAGGGGATTCAGATTTGGTTTTTCAAGGATTTTCCATAACCTTGCCACTCAAAATGTGATGTGCAACAGCAGCATCAACAGCAGCCTGGAACGTATTAGTAATGCAGAATCTTAGATACTGCCCTCTGCCCCCCCCCACCCCGCACTGAATCAGACTCTGCATTTTAAATAAGCTTACCAGGTCATCTGTGTGTACCTCAAAGTTTGAGAAGCACAGGCCTACAGGTTTCTGTTAAATAGCTAAAGCTCAGATGCGTTTAAAATAGGATTCAATTTACATAAAACTTTTCAAGAAACATAGCCATTGACCAAAAAAAAAAAAAACCCCTGAAAATTTGTACCAAGGACCACATTGGAAATCTTTGCTCTCATGGAAGCCCAGCTCGCACTGTGAATGACAGTCAAGATGCCTGGGTGACTGGCAAGTGGCTTTTTCTCTAGGTCCAGCTGTTGGGTATTTGGTGGCTTCCACTCGCTGAACTGGGAAAGGAAATTGTGTTCAGTCCAGGTCATCTTCAATTCGTCTCCCCTTTCAAAGCCTGCAAAGGGGGCGTGGGTGGTCTACAGGTTTGTAACAGCAAGAACTTAAAATAAACCTGTAGTTTCAGGCTCTACAACTGATGGAGACAGAACAGCTGTCACAGCCCTAAAATGGCATTAGGTACCCAGTGTTTACCTTCCTAAATGACTTGTATTTTCACAACTTCTCTGAACACTGGCTTTCTTAATCAGGGCTTGCCAAATGCTACTTGTTGGCTAGAACCCAACTTTATTTCCAGGGAAACTGATTTTTCACAAGAGAGTTGCATTGATTTGGCTCAGATAAAATATCTTACAAGAGAAGAATCCAGAGGCACTTTTGAGGTTGCTTCAATTGCCTGACCTCAAATACTCTTATGGAGTGATGCCCACTGTAGGGAACTTACCAGACGATTGTTGGCCTGAGAAGCAAAGCTTACTCATGCCTTTCCTCTGCTCCCGTCAAGTTTTCCTGCATGGAGGGCAAACGCCCCAGAGAAACAACGCCTTCCCAAGTCCACTAATCCTCACACCGCCTCTGTCCAGCTCCTCTCCATTTCTGTATTCACTGCCCAAGGCTGGAAAGCCTGCTTCCAGTTTTGCCTCTCCCCCCACCCCTCACCCCCCCCCCCACATGCGATCGGTCACCAAGACCCTACAAGTGTTCTTTCTAAATTGCTCCTAGATGTTTGTTTCCCCATCGACCACTCAAATACCCCAGATCCCCAAGGCCTCACCTCTCACCACCTGCAGCCCACACCCCTCCTCTGATCGACAGCCATCCATCTATCCCACCACTACTGGTCTTATCTTCCCCAAACACCACTTTCACCAAAGCACTGCTTTCCTAGGACACTACCAATGGCTTTTATTGTTTATGAGAGAAAATCCAGACTTCTCTGCCTATTTTCTTCTTCTTTTTTTTTTTTTAAATGAACATCTTTTTTAGCCACTGATTTAAAAAGAAATACATGCACATTGAACAAAGCTTGGAACACACTGAAAAGGCTACATTAGAGCATAAAAGTTATCCACCCTACACCAAATTTGGTTCCTACACCAAAACACTTCCAAGGTGTTGCCCTCCCTCTGTTGCGCCTGGCTTCTAAGTCCTTCGTAGAATTCCTCTTCGTCATCCATCTCGCCTGCTCTCCCATGTGTCCCAGGGTCAGCTCTGGCTCCTGCAGGGCACGTGCTTCCTCCACCCTCCCCACACACGGTTCACACAGCCCACTTCCGCTTCTTCTGTGCAGAGCCCTGGGCTACCTCTTTGCTTCCACTTACCTGTATAATACTCTCCCTTTAAACCCGGCTTTGTTACTGAGAAGCTGTGTGTCCTCAGGCAAATTCCTTAACCTTTCTGGGCTACTGTTCTTTCAGCTGGTCTCCCTTCCATGACCTTCCCACTTCATGGAGATTCTCCTTTGCCATGTCCACCAGCTCTAGCCTTTAGCCCTTGGGTCTGCCATCACAGTTGGCCCACGTATTTATACCTGTGCTTCTTTTATAACCTCATCATAAGTCAGCAAGGAACCCAGTTAACCTTTACAGATTCATTAATGGACTGTGTTTTGAAAGGTCTAGCCTAAATCCCTGCTGGTGCAATTCACACCCCTTCCAGTGGATTCTAGACAGAGACTGGCACTGCTTTAGGGGGTGCTCCACCCTACACCCTGGGCTAGACTGACTTGTGCGGCCTTCCGGGTCAGGCAGAGACTCTGATGGGCCTTAAGGAACATTGGTCCTGGCTCGTCTCCCCACCTTCCCTAGCCGGGTGTTCAGTTCCCTAGCAGGAAGGCGTCAGCGTCTCTGGGGCCGGTGTTCCCCAATTCACGGAAGGTTCCCCCATGTTAGCTGAAAAGAAAGGCTCCACTTCCTCAGCTGCAGAGCTGTGCCAGCAACAGAGAGCAGAAAGGGGAAGCTGCTGGCTCTGTAGCAGCCATTCTGAGAGCCACATTCAAAGTGCTCAAGACAGCTTCCCTGGTGGCTCAGTGGTTAAGAATCCGCCTGCCGATGCAGGGGACACGGGTTCGATCCCTGGTCCGGGAAGATCCCACATGCCGCGGAGCAACTAAGCCCGTGTGCCACAACTACTGAGCCTGTGCTCTAGAGCCCGTGAACCACAACTACTGAGCCCGCGTGCCACAACTACTGAAGCCCGCCCACCTAGAGCCTGTGCTCCGCAGCAAGAGAAGCCACCTCAATGAGAAGCCCGCACACCACAATGAAGAGTAGCCCCTGCTCTCTGCAACTAGAGAAAGCCCGCACGCAGCAACGAAGACCCAACGCAGCCAAATATAAATACATTTATTAAAAAAAAAAAAGTGCCCAAGAAATTGCTTCTAACCTGACACCACCCTGCCTCCACCAAAAAGCTCTGGACATTTGAATCCAGGGTATAGAAGGCAATCTGTGTAGGCTGGGGAGCTTGTGAGATGAGAGCCACAAAATTTAGCCTGTTGGTTTTAACACGGTGGAACAAACTCATTCTCCTTTACCCTGGAACGAAAGGGCAAAATTAAACCCATGCGCGTGCCCCACGATACCCACCCCAACTTCTCTGCACCCTCCACTCCCCCTCACCCAGCAGGCAGGCCCAAGGGCACACCTGTCAGCGTCAGCTAGTGCAACACCCCTTCCCCAGCCTCTTCCTGCATCTTCCTCCTCATTCTTTCCTTCAGAGGCCTCCTGATGTTTGACTGGACGTGAATGGGGTAAATGCTGCAATAAGAGGAGGCACTTAAAGGGACTTGGATGGCTGCTTCTAAGGACAGCCAAAGCAGGGAGGTCTCTGCCTCTGAGGTTCCCCCAGGTGCGGCTGTGTCTAGGAAAGGCTGTGAGCCTGAGAGGGATGCAGGGAAGCAATCAGGGAGGAGAGCGGATGTGTGCCTGCACGCGCACACACACAGTCAGAGCCTAGTAAAGGAGAGCTATAGCTTACCAACGACAGGTGCTATTCTAAGTACTTTGCATGCATTAAGTCATTCCATCCTTAAAGTCATCCTGTGGGTTGGGTATTGTTATTTTTCCTGTTTTACGGATGAGGAAGGAAAGGCCAGGAGAGGTGAAGCAACTTGCCAGAGTAGTGAGGAAGCCAGAAAGCAGAAAAGTCAGGGTTTGAGTGGAAACAGCCCAGCTCCCAGCGCCTGCCCTACCTGTATCACTGCTCTACGCCCCTCTCCAGGTAGTGTAGCTGCACATTTTTGGAGAGCCCTGGAACTTTCTCTCCCTCGCACAGCAAGGGAGAGCAAAGCCCTGCAAGTCCCCAGGAGTCACTCTGGAGAATGAGGCAGTCTTGGTGAGGAAAGCAGCCGGCACAGTCACTGCCCCCCTACCCTAGACAGGCAGGGGAACTGAGCTGTTGGAACCGCAATTTATTTTCACCAGGAAATCAGTATTCCTTGAACGGATCAGCTAGACTTATTTAGCAATCCTTAACAACCTTGCCATGGCCACTTCCAGCCTGCAAATAGAGTGCTCTGTATCTACTGCTCAGTGAATCCGTGGGGGCCAGTGCCTCCCAGGCACAAGGGTCGGGGGCCGGACGATGAGCCCAGGGCCACTGATGCTCCGGCAGCCCCGACTTTCGGCTCCTCCAAATCATCCAGTTGCAGGATCCCCCTCTGACGAACTCTCTAGAATTTGAGTTAAACAAGTAAAATTGCTCCTCAGCTAGCCTGGGCAAGAGGGCAATTGTTTCCTTGAACGTGTGGGAAGCACAGCCCTGTCTTTTCCCCGGGGTTTGGGTAGATAGCCGAGGGAATCTGCATCACTGACCCTGGGCTCCCTGCAGCCTGGGACCTCCTAAAGGGAACATCCCCCGAGCCACACCCCATTCAGGTCTCCTCTGGGCTCCAGGGGCCAATTTATGGTCTCAGCTCACGTGGGATTCTTCAACATGCTGCAGCAGGAGCTGGCAAGGCCCCACCATTCCTCCTTGACTATCTAGGAGCCTCCCACAGCCTTCTGTGCTTCCACAGTGACCTCTGTCTGACTCTGGTTGGCAAGATGGGTCACTTTCTTTCCTGATGTATTTCACATTGGTGATGGACTAATCTATACCTGGTGGTCATTGTTTCTCTGAAAGCACCATGAAAGGATGTAAAATAAGTGAAAGGTAATTTTCTCCTGGTAATTGGCACGACCCCACCTGCGACAACACCTTGGCAAGGAGCATTTAAAAAAACGTTCCTTTTATTCCTTTTTAAATTACTGATCAAATATTAAGTATCTGTGCCCAAGATTTCTTCAAACGAATGGCATGGACACTTTTTATTTATTTATTTATTTTTGTGGTACGCGGGCCTCTCACTGTTGTGGCCTCTCCCGTTGCAGAGCACAGGCTCCAGACGCACAGGCTCAGCGGCCATGGCTCACGGGCCCAGCCGCTCCGCGGCACGTGGGATCTTCCCGGACCAGGGCACGAACCCGTGTCCCCTGCATCGGCAGGCAGACTCTCAACCACTGCGCCACCAGGGAAGCCCGGCATGGGCACTTTAATTAACATTTAATACAACAAAACCCCAGGACGACGAAAGAAATTAAAATGACCCCCAGTGTCTGTAGAAAAGATTTGCCTCCATTAACTGGCACATTTCTGAAGTTACAGTTGAATGAGAGTTTGAGTTAGTCCTGCTGGTCTACATCATTTAGAAAAATACTGCCGACAATGTATGGACAACCAAATTGCTCTGCTCCAGAGAGTGGTTCTGGACGGATTCTAATACAAACACTCCTTAAGCTCATGCTATAAGCCCAGCGTGGATGAGTCAGGCGTTCTCTAAACAAGAGGCACTGAGTCTGGTTGGGGAGCCAGGCGCACATACGATGAAGTAAGTGCCGAATACGTGGCTTGATATGAAAGGAACTCCAAAGGGAAGTACCCAACAACTCGGGTGCTGCAGCGGGTGGTGTCGGGGCAGGTAACGGGGAAGAAGAGAGAGGATGGGGGGTGTAGCGGAGGGTGGGAGGGGTGACGGGGGACCGCGATTCTTCCCAGAAAAGGTGATTCATCATCTGGTTGAAACAGAGGCCAAGTCAGCAAGGTAGACTGCAACTCATCAAACCAGAAACCGGAGACAGGGTTAGTACCAGAGACATACTTCCTGGTCCGCGTTTCTGGTTCTCGTTAGGGCTTTACAGTTCCCGAGACAGAAGAGCCTCAAAGAATTGCTTTTCCGTGCGTCCACTCTTAATGGCCAAGGAAAACGCCATCTTCCCAAGATCATCCAGGGTTTTTTTCCTCCATTGTTTAGAAATCTACTAAATATCCTAAGGCTTAATTTTTGGTTCCCCTCAAAAATAGACCCAGTTCTTCTATGCGAGCACTTTCCACTCCAAAAGCAACAGGCACTGAAGCAGGCCCCTACGCCTTTGGGGCTCTATTTCATCTTCAGGGCACCATCAGCAACTAATGGCATGTTGTGCTGCTGGCGTGCAAACATGTTCAGGCTCCTTCCAAGCCTTCTACTTGCTTACGTTTTAAAGGGGGCGGGGTAGGCCAAGAAGTGTACGTCTCTGTGTGTGTCTGTATGATGTGCATGCAAACAGCGGACTGTGTGGGTCCAAATCCACGAAGTGCAAATCCTATGGGGCCCTTGAGACAGATGGGGCCGAGCTGTGCTGAGTCGGGGAGGGGTATGAGGCTCATGGCAGAGCTCATAAAGGCATGGCTCGGGGGTTAAAGTCCAGCACAACACGCAATTGCAAAAACATACTTAGATACAAAGTTCATCCAAGACCCCATGAAAAGGCCTTGGTCTGTTTTCAAAGAGTATTGTGACAGTCATGGCCTCTTTTTTAACTTTGGTTCCTATGATTTACACCGGGGACCTGAGCTGATCATTCCAAACCAGTAAATTAACAAATGGAGGAGCAGAAAGGAGGACTGCAGGGTCATAACTGTTTCCAGATGTGGGGTCTGGTACAGTGTCAGCCTGGTGACAGTAACCGACGAAAGTCCCTCCTCTCCAGCTAACAGCAGGCGGCTCATGGTCCCGGCAAAATGGCCTCCTCTCTGTGTTTTCATCTCAGGGGACTTGCTCGGCTGGAAGCATGGCCCTTGCTGAGTGTTCAGTGGGCACAGGCCATGGAACTGATTCCAGTCAAACGCAAGAACCTCAGTGCAAGGCGTCTCCTGAAAGAATCGTATCCTTATAACGGTAGCCCTAAATGACGGAGAAAGATGGGGGCTGAGTTGGGGGCAAACATCACATCACTAGGGAAATGGTACATGTGTAGTCGTTAGCCCAGGACCCGGTCCTTACCATTGATGAAATGTCTCCTCTACAGTTCCCGAGAGGAGAGGTGAGAAGGCAGGCTTGCTTCTGACTTCAGGGCACTTACAACCTGAGGCAGGGCACACACCCATGAAACAAAGCCAGGAGTGAATGGGGCCAGCTGAGATTTGTCAGGAAAGACATCCTATAGAACATGCCCATGAAAGGACTCATAAAGGACAGCTGGGCCTGCTTTCAGTAGCAAAAAGAGGTGCTCTTAGGAAATGGCAGGTTCTGGCATAGACCAAGTGGCCAGCGTCCGCACATGGGGAACTTGACCATGGACCTCCGACCACGGTCAAGGCATCAGTCAGGTTCCAAGAGGTCCAAGGCCGTGAGGCCAGGCCAACGGAGCCCAGGCTTCTCACATTCTGCTTCCGTCCTCCTCTGCCTTTTGGGAAAGCCTCCTTCTTCTGTTGATTTTTATTTGCCAACCTGCTCATCCAACCACAGGGAAAATCAGCTCTGAATATTTAAAACTAGAAGCATATAAACTGGTTTGACATACATGTGGCCTTGTCCCGCAGACAGATAGGGAGTAAGCTGGCCTGTGCGGTCATTGACCAGCTTGGAGCCAACCATAAGAATGAATTTCACGGCTTTCTAGACCACAAGCACCATGCCGAAAGATCACAGACAATTCCCGCTTTCGTGCCTCAAAAGATATATCTGATCTCGGTTGGTTTTGTCAGGGACCAGAGCTTGTTCCCGAGTCATCTGCAGGAGTAAACTGTGTACACTTGAACAGGAAGCCCCGAAGGGTGTGAGGGAGAAGGGGGAGAATGTGGCTCGCCAGGGCCACTGTGGGGTAGCAAGCAAGGCTGAATCTGTCTGCTGGTGATGGGACCTGATGGGCCAGTGACAGAGCCAGAGAGTAAATGAATGATCCTACACTCCCGTCCCTGCTGCTGTCTCTCTGCCCTTCTCTGGTCTCGGACATGAAAGGCAGGCTGACACAAGCCACACGTTTCATCCATCCCCCAGGCCCCTGGCCTCAGCCCCAGGGCCACTGGGGTGCACACCCCTTGGAGATGAAATGCTCCTCCATAATCCCGATTTTGGAATAACGCATGAAAAGATATTTCAGAGCATGGCTTCCCAGGGATTCATGTCTTAGGGGCCAGCAGATGGGGTTCTGTTAGCCCTTTCCCTGGCTAGACTGGGTTCCATGCACTGCTGTCCAGATCCAAAGAGGTATGAGAAGAGCTCCAGAGAAGCTCTCGGAGGCCTCCTTTGCTAGTAAGTTCAATGCCCAGTGAACATTTATTAAAGTGTCAGTAGTGGGTTTTGCATAGTGGAGCAAATATGGGGATAAACATAAAAGATGTAGAAGATCCTTTGTGTTTTCCAGAGCATACCATCATCTGGGAGGGCCAACAAAAGGGAAGAAAAACACTGGGAAACCTTCATCTCCATGGCCAAATTTACTAAGTCTTTTCTGTTCTCAGAGACAAGCATGCTCTTTCTTACCTCCAGGCCCTTGAACCCACTGGTCAGAGGCAAGCCTGCTGCTTGACTTCCAGTTGCCCATTTGATTTTAGTTTAGACAACGCTTCCTCCTGGAAGCCTTCCCTTCCTTCATGCCCTTTCACTGGGCTTGCATCGGCCTCTTTTCTTTTCTTTCTCTCTTTTTTTTTTTTTTTTTTTACTACTGTGGCATCTGTCAGTGTTGTAACTGTCTGGTGACATCTAGACCGCAAGTTTGGAAAGGGCGGGGGAACTGCCTGCCTCATTCGCTACCCTATTCCCGGCATTCATTCATTGATGTATCAACTCATTTATGTCATACCCAGAGTGAGCCAGTGAAATGATCAGAGAAGAGAAAAGTCGTGCGTCATGAGGCTTCATTACTCAGGGAAGGCCAGTTGGAGGAGGTGCATTGGAAGGTCTTCCTCAACAAAGTTGGAGAAGGGAAGACGAGAGAGGCACAGAACCTCACTGCATCACACTCCACCTTCCACGAGAGGTCTGGGCTTCCATGGGAATAAAATCTGGGACTCATTAATAAGGGGGAAGGGCATTCACATTCAAGGAGCTCATGCACATGCCAAGACGGTTTTCCGTTATTAACATCTGCCATTCACCCAGAGCTGGCTGCAGGCCAGGCTACTTCTGGGGCTCCCTCATTTGATCTTTCAACAACCCTGCTGAGTGGAGCTGGTTGGCCCCGTTTTTACAGAGGAGGCGCTGAACCTCAGAAGGGGTGGGATTGGGCCAAGACCGCATAATCACGGAGCCAAATTTTAAACTTGATATATAAATTTTTTCTATCATACGTTTAAGTAACCGCCAAAGATGCAGAATACTGTATTTTGAGTACGTGCGGGACAGTGGGAGCGAGGAGGCAGCATGGGTGCATCGGTATGGAGGAGGGGTCGCTCAGGCAGGTCTGCTGTAGAAGAGCGTAGGCGTGGAAGCTGAGAAAACTGATTCTGCTAAAAACTCTGTTTGTCCACACACCCCCTGCAGGGCTTCCTAGAGCCCCAGGGGTATGTGTGTTTCAGTTTAAAGTCTCCATTTGCCCTTGAAGGTCAGTGACCACTAGTGAACAAGGCTGCCCTCCCTCAGCAGGGGCCCAGCATCCCAGAGCAAACCAGATGAAAGAGGCCAAAGGTTTTCTCACTTTTTCCTCGCACAAGGGTTAAGTTGCAGGCAGGTGCTCTGCTGGCATGGCATGGCCAAGTCCTACAGACCTTTGCCACTCGAAGACTGAGATTCAGCCCCACCCTACTGAACCAGACTCTGCCACAAACCGGAGGTTCTCAACGTTGGCAGCATCTTAGAATCACTGCCCACGGGGAGCTTTTCACAAATCCTGTTGCCCGGGGCCACACCTCAGACCATTTAAACCAGAGCTCCGGTCCTGTGGTCCCAGCAGCAGTTTCTCAGCTCCCAGGGCGATCCCGTGTGCAGCCAATGCTGAGAGCCGCTGTCGCAGACGCATCGGCACGCCTTCAGCACCCCCTTCACAGCTGCACTCTCACTTCCTCTCCCTGGGGCTACTCTGGCAGCCCCCAGCCCTTTCCCTAAGCCAGATCCTCCCAACCTAGCCCTACATACTCTTTCCAACCTTGGCTCCAAAGGCTCCCCCACTTTCCAATCAAACTGGAGGACTTGCTCTTCCCCAAGCACCCCTCAAAGTTTCCCACACGTTCACCCCCTTCGATCTATCTTCTGTACTATTTCTCGCCCCAATCCTACCCATCTGTTGAGGCACATGTGAAATATGATCCCCTCCGCCCGGTGGTGACCTCCCCGCCATGTTTTATCTGACTTTCTCATGGCCCTTCCTGTTTTCTGCTTTGGACTCACACTGGGCATCTTCTTTCCCCTTTCCAAGCCGCCCCCTGAGGCTGAAGGCGTCAAGGGCAGACTAGGGTCCCACGTATCCTTGTTTATCCTGGCTCTCGGCTTGGCACACGAGACCTACTCATACACAACTGCGTCCCCTGCCCTGTTCCTTCCCCAGGCAGAGGGCAGGCCCAGGACAACTCCAGAGCCTGGAAAATTCAGGCAGGGCCTGAGAGCCCCTATAGCGCTGCAGACCATCTCCACCACCGCTGGGGATTATCTGACTTGCCAATTTGTTCCATTAAATTCAAGCTCTTTTAAAATTACTACTCTAAGGGGAGTGGGCAAAACCCACATTAGGCAAGTTGCATTGGTCTCTGCAACATAAAAGTTGCCTAGAAATAAAAAGGTTTCTATCATTGGTAGCAATGTTAATGCAGAACTTCAAATGTGGGCCCTCTCCCTTCTAAATAATAGCCTTACTCTTTGGTGGGACAAGATAGGTTCACTACCACAGCCAGCAGAAACCTGACCACCAAACCTCAAAGGAAACATTCTCCATCTCCCCCTCTGGCTTACCCTGGCTGCCTGGGCCTGGCCTCGATTCAAACCCCTAATAAATGCTCTTTTGATGCAGAAACTGGCATATTAGCATTTGGGCTTGGACCGCTCTCCTGTTTTCCCTTCATGTTATGGGAATCATTTAGTGATTTGCTCTTATAAAATTCAGGCAGGGAACCAGATATTCAATGTCTAGAAACAGGATGCAGGGAAGACTTCACCTCACATCACTGTCGTCCCTGTGCTTCTGAGCAGGGCTGACCATGCACTTTCCTCCCCAGGGAATCTGGGATCCAAGCTGCTGCTCCTTTAGTGTTGGTGGCCTTCTTCCTTTCATCTCCTGCCCGTTGCTAGGCACCCACTTTTTTTTGTTGTTTTGAGCTATACTTGACATATGACAATGTATAAGCTTTAGGTGTACAACGTGATTTGATATATATTGTGAAACGATCACCACCACAAGTCTATTTAATACCCATCACCACTCATAGTTACAATTTCTTTTCTTGAGACAAGAACTTTTCGGATCTACTCTCTCAGCAACTTTCAAATATACAATATAGTATTGTTAACTATAGTCACCGTGCTGTACGTTAGATCTCCAGGACTTATTTATTTTACAACTGGAAGATTGTACCTTTTGACCCCTTTTACCTCTACCTCTACTCCCCTGTTTGGCAACCACCAATCTATTCTGTTTCTAGGAATTGTTTTTTTTTTTTAAAGATTCTACATATAAGCAAGATCATACAGCATTTGTCTTTCTCTGTCTTATGTCACTTAGCATAATGCCCTTGAGGTCCATGCACATTTTCACAAATGGCAGGATTTCGTTCTTTTTTATGGTTGAATAATAACCCATTTTATTATATAAATGTATACACCACATCTTCTTTACCCATTCTTCCATCACTAGACACTTAGGTTGTTTCCATATCTTGGCTACTGTAAATAATGCTGCAGTGAACATGGGGGTGCATATATATTTTTGTGTTAGTGCTTTGGTCCCCACTCTTCCTATGTCTCTGCCAGCCCATTTTTTATTTTTTTTTTATTTTTTTTTTGCGGTACACGGGCCTCTCACTGTTGTGGCCTCTCCCGTTGCGGAGCACAGGCTCCTGACGCACAGGCTCAGCGGCCATGGCTCACGGGCCCAGCCGCTCCACGGCACGTGGGATCTTCCCGGACCGGGGCACGAACCCGTGTCCCCTGCATCGGCAGGCGGACTCTCAACCACTGCGCCACCAGGGAAGCCCGCCAGCCCATTTTTTAGACAGGGTCCTGAAGCGTATCAGTGTGGGTCACATTCAAAGTTCACTTTGTCTCTGAGATGCAAATTTATCCTGACAAGGTTGCAACTGTACAGTAGGATTTACTAGAGAGCCAGCAATTTTTCGCATTCTTATCTTCTTAGCACCAAACCAGAGGTCTCAAGAGATATTTTAGAAAGTGTTGGTTCCTTAGTGCATGTTACTTAAGAGGAAGACTTTTGACAGAGACTGAAATGAGTCAGTCTTTCCCTGCGCCTCACCTAGACATGTGGTATTAAGGCAGCACCCCCCAGGGCCCCAGGCTAGAGCTGGGCAAATTGGGATTACATGTTTAAAAGATTATCTTCAGTGTTAGGCTTGGAATGGGTTGCAGAAGCTGCTGGGAGGTGTCCTGAGGAGATCTTTAGGAACATACAGCCGCCTATTACCCTTGGCCGAGGACAAGCACAGAGAGCAGAGGGGTGGGGAAAGGGACCTTTGAAAGCTGCTTCTAGCCAGGGACTTTGTGAAATGTGCTGCTGGCCTCATCCAGAGCCAGATGAGGCTGCTGTTCTTCTCCAACTTTTGCTTCAGTGCCTGTATCTCAACAAGGGTTTTCAGCACACTGTATAACTTCCACTCTACACAGAAACTTCAGCCCAGAGGGGGAAAAATTTGAGCTTTTTTCTCTGGGCCAAACACTGAGAAACTTTTGTTTGCATGTGCCTGTTACATTCAGCTCTTCACAGCTAACAGAATCACCAAAGATCTAAATTCTGAACTCCCCCTTGTTTCCAAAAATTTTTAAAGAAAATGCCACCTCAAAGTTCACTAGGCACTTAGAGATTTCTATTTTGAGTTCAAGGTTTCTGATGAGAACTGCAATTTTGCTATTTATCCGGAAAAGCATGAATTAGACCCTTATAGTAAGAAGAGGAAATGGCTTACCAAATACCAGCGTTAATTCCCGAGATTCCGTTTAATTACACAATACTCCACTTCCTCTCTTCTTCAACTAATGTGAACAAGCAGTTGTCTGAAATATTAAATACACAAAACCACAGCAAACGCTAAATGATAAATCCTAAAATTATATACGTGTGCTCTTTACGGGCAAAGAAAAGCATACGGCATTATAGGAAGAAAAGACAAGGGAGAGACTCCTCACCTTCCCCGAGTTCCTTGGAAATTCTAGAAAACCATTTTCCAAGTTCATTTCTGATTTTCAAAACCAAAGGATGATAACAATAGTTAGCTTTTAAATCTTTGGCTACAACCACCCAGAGTAAACTTCTCCTTTATTAACCTAGAGAGAATAATTATCAAATAAAAGATCCTCTGTTATTTCTCAGCCATGATTTGTTTCAAATGCATCTATTCAGTTCCACATTCAACTTTTTACACATGTGAATACTTAGACATTGGATAAGTCTCCTGTTAGCTGTCACTGTGCACTGCTTTTCAATTTTAAAAAAGAGATTTAAAAGATAAACAAATAAAAAAAAAACCTTCAAAGCTTAAAACAAATCCTCTTATTATATTCCCAACTACTTTATATCTCTTATCACAAGGTAAGATTAAACAATCCTTTTGGCCATTTTCCCAAACACCCAGACATATTTTATGTGAAGTGTGAGTCATAGCGGCATTGCTTTCAACAGTTTGGGACAGTCTCCTTGGAGTGAAGAATAAATGGCAGTCTTAAGTTATTGGTGATGATGAATTGGGAACTAGACATTTATCCAAGTGAAGAAAAACGAAATAGGAAAATGTTGCCTGCTAATTTTAAATCAAAAGAACTAACTGTCTTATATTAGTTGTGTCAACTAAGAAGTATGGGATGGTGGCAGAGCCTGGAGAGAACAGAAGTTAGAGAGGAGCACTCTTATGAATGAAAGAATTTAAACTCTAGAGCAAAATGTGGACTGGTAAGAGTTGTTTTTTTTTTTTTTTTCGGTACACAGTCCTCTCACTGCTGTGGCCTCTCCCGTTGCGGAGCACAGGCTCCAGACGCGCAGGCTCAGCGGCCATGGCTCACGGGCCCAGCCGCTCCGCGGCATGTGGGATCTTCCCAGATCAGGGCTTGAACCCGCGTCCCCTGCATCAGCAGGCGGACTCTCAACCCTGCGCCACCAGGGAAGCCCTGGTAAGAGTTTTAGGGGAAAAAAAAATTTAGTGCCTTTCCTCCATCCAATGTTGTTTTCCGTGTGGTAAAGTTTTATGACGGCAAGTTCAACAAACAGTGAAGTCAGTTACTTCCTAAAATGTCTATTTTGATCCTAACGTTATTTAACCCATGTGTGATGAGGCAAAGATGATTAATGTATTTGCATCTCTTAGAACCTTTGCCCTTTTGACAGCTCCATCTGAGGAGAGTTTCATTTCTGTCCCACCATTTACTGGAACTTTTGTGTTTTTAAATCAAAATATCAGAGCAAGGAAAAAAAGAACCACAGAAGCAGAAGGAAAAGGAGAAAACTAGGAAGTCTTCATTGATCTGACTCAGTGTGTCCAAAAGAAATATAATATGAGCTATATTTATAAATATGTAATAAACATATATAAACATGAAATTAAAATTTTTCTAGTAGCCATATCAAAAAAGGAAAAAGAGACAAGCAAAATTAATTTCAAATATATAATTTATAAAGCAATATTTAAAAAATATTATCATTTCAACATGTACTCAATATAAAAAATTATTAATCAGATATTTTACATATCTTTTTCTTTTAATAACAAGTCTTCAAAATCCTCTGTGGATAAAGTACGTATCAATTCATAGTAGTTTCATTTCAAGTGCTTACTAGCCACACGTGGTCAGCGGCTGCCGTACTGGACAGTACAAATCAAGATAATAAATTATTGGGAGAGGGGAGTAGAAATGAAGAAAAAAAAGCCCTGCAGGCTGTGGGTTTAGGGCTTTATTGCCAGGGAAATGTAGAGAACAGCTTTGGAGCATACACTGAGACCCCTTTTAAATTCTTAAAAGAGTAACAATTAAATATCTGAGTTATTTTGAAACTAATTTGGGTAGATGGACTGTGTTTCTTCAAACTGGACCACCTGGTCCTGGCTTTACAAGGGTTAAATCTCCAATCATGGGTGGAGGAGAGGTAAATGAAAATGTAGGGTAGAAAGATGTTGGAGGTTGTGGGCAGAGGCGAGCTATATTCTTACCTAGATCTGCAGAAGCAATGCCTGTCCCGTGTGTGGCGTGGGTCACAACCAACCCAGGAGGGCACAAAGTCAGCACATCAAGCAGATGCAAGAGAGGATATCAACTGTCATGACCCAGTAGTGCTATAGAGCAATGCTCTTGAAACCCTTGGAGGAGACAGGCATGGCCACGTGGCATAGACCCTGACAGGTGCCGTAGTTTGGAGTGGTCACCCTGCGTGCAGAAGCAGGAAACAGGATGAAGGATGCCTGCCATCAACCTGCTGCCTGCAGATGCTATAGACTAAAAATGCACCACAGGGCTTCCCTGGTGGCGCAGTGGTTGAGAGTCCGCCTGCCGATGCAGGGGACACGGGTTTGTGCCCCGGTCCGGGAAGATCCCACATGCCGCGGAGCGGCTAGGCCCGTGAGTCATGGCCGCTGAGCCTGCGCGTCCGGAGCCTGTGCTCCGCAACGGGAGAGGCCACAACAGTGAGAGGCCCACATACCGCAAAAAAAATAAAAAATAAAAATGCACCACAATCAGAACCCAAACAGGAGAGACTGACACTCAGGCCTTCAAATGCAGCTGGAGCCCAAGGATCAGGATAGCCCAGAGCTCTGAACTCATTCTATGTCAGACAGGAGTAAAAGTCATCCTGAATCGGCATGTTAGCACCATTCTGGTGGCCCAATCCCGTGAGACTCTATGAAAGAAATACCGTGCTGCCCTGTGAGAGTGATCTATTTCCCAAACCGTTTCCTGGAACTGGGGCCCCGTCCATATGGCCCTCAGGATACTGCCATGAATGGGAGTCCTGAAGTTCCTCGGAACATTTGGTCTACCCCACAGAGGTGAAAGGGTCAAAGAGCACCCTAAACAGAAGAAATGAGGACCAGAGTTCATATAGACGGAACCGAGTGTTCCAGCTGGCCCCTGGAATGAGAGGGGATTTAGTAAATTTCAAGCAAGTTACTCCAAAGCATGGGGCTTGGGACACAGACCCCACTATGTGGGACTAAGGGCATTTGGGAGGAAGCTCTCCTGGAATATGAGAGAATAACGCCAATACAAAGAGAGAAACAGAATGGGGAAACCAAGTGACGGAGACAGTCCTGCTGACCCAGAGCTGTGGAGGCCAGTTCAACCCCTGAAGTCAGCTTTGGCAGCCAACACATTCTCTTTCTGACTTCAGCAAGTTTGTAAGTTGTCTCTGTCACTTTCAACTCAAAGAGCCCTGGACAATGCAGAGTGTTCGATGATTTCAAGACTAAAGTTGTGGTTTCCATCCTCACGAGGGCCATTCCCTTCCTCCCAGTCCCAGGGCCAGGGCCATCCCTCTTCTCTACAGGTCCAAACATGCACCAGAGGGGCTAAGCAAACAAGGCTGTAGCAAAAGAGCAGTAAGAATCACCTCCCTCCCTGGAAAACAGCATGAAAGTATGAAGGACCATCCCCTTAGAAGGATGAGACCCTAGTCGTATGATGAGGTCTTCTCAAAATGCCTCCATAACAGATGTGTTCCACCCTTCTCCACCCAGCTCAGAGCACCCTTGTGCATTTAGAGTAATGCATTTAGAGTAATCTCTGTGATCTGGCCGCAGCCTGCCTGTTGCTTCAGTCTCACGCCAACCACTCCCCACTCCCACTCTGTGCTCTTCAGCCATTCTGGACTTCTTCCTGTTCTTTAACAAGCCACATTTCGTTCTGCCTCAGGGCCTTGGCACTAGCTGTCTCCTCCTCTGGAATGCTCTTTCTTCTCTCTGACTTCTTTTTGTTCTCAGATCTTACGTGAAAGGAGACGGGTCTTCCTGGACCCCAATTTTTCTTTATCATCCTGTTTTCATTCCTTTAACAACCGCTGCTATTTGTTCTGTTGGTTGTTTATTATCTGTTTCCCCATTGTATTTAAGCTCTTTGCGGGTGGGAATCTTATTTGTCTTATTCACTACTCCATCCATAGTATCTAAAAGAATATCTGGCACATAGTAGATGCTCAACAAATATTTATCAATTACATAAACTAAATGCACACAGGCTGTTCTGGTTGACAGATACAGCTTGTCTTCTGGGGAATGTCATCCTCCCAGCTCCTTAGTTAAGTCTAGAGCTGACTTATTTATCTGGCTTAACAAGTCACTGCTGAGCATGCCCTATGCAGTGGCTCCTTTGGAGGTGATAACTGGATGTGGTTCTTAACCTCTGGGAATTAAGGAGTCCTTAACCTCCAGGACTGATGGGAGAGACAGACACACAGACAAATACAAGACAATGTGGTAAATGCTGTGCTCCAGCTCGGGAAACAACGAGGAGAGCATGATCTTTCTGCTGCACAAGACATTCACGCAGTGAAGTCGGGGAAAGCCACAGAGGAAGAGCCTTTGGGATGTGTACATTTTCCCCTCTTGCAACATCTCACAGATATGAACTGTAAAAGAAATTCTCCTCACAGTCTCTCTCCCTAAAGTATGGAAAGATATATATGGCACTAAGTATCTGCAGTTTGTCCTGAAAGAAGGGAGAGCTGGAACACCATGCACTTGAAAGAGCTTGTGATTGTCTGTTCTGTTTGCATGTCAAGCACCAATTAGATTATTTATGCCTCTCAAGTGGATTTTGCATTAACCTGAATATCTGGTTTTGGCAGTGTTTTATAATCTCCTAGATTCACTAATTGCCCCTCCTATCCTGGCTTGGGGTAAGGAGATGTCACAGGAGGTAGAGGGGCCTTGTGCCTATGGAATGATCAGGTGGAGAGCAAGCCAGCAGTGTTCCCACGGGGAAGACAGAGCCCAGGAGTACCTAAGAGCCCAGGAGTACCTAAGGTCCCAGGTTTCCATCGCCTTGCCCCAAGGGGGTTCACACCCAGGACCAGCCTCATCGGAGAGCAGGGTGCCACCCTGCTCCTCACCATGGGCGCTGACTCACCTCTGCCCATTAGACACTCATAGAGAATACAGACTTCCGAATACAAGACAAAAATCCACCTGGAGGGCTTCCCTGGTGGCGCAGTGGTTGAGAGTCCGCCTGCCGATACAGGGGACATGGGTTCGTGCCCCGGGCCGGGAGGATCCCACGTGCCGCGGAGCGGCTGGGCCCGTGAGCCATGGCCGCTGAGCCTGCGCGTCCGGAGCCTGTGCTCCACAACGGGAGAGGCCACAGCAGTGAGAGGCCTGCATACCGCGAAAAAAAAAAAAAAAATCCACCTGGAGCACAGGAGGCTCCAGGCCAGGTCCTGAGACTTTGCACAATCTAATGTCTCAGAAGTTACTCACTTTTGCCTTAGACCCCTTGTCTAAACTTGGTCTAACAAAATGATCAAGGCTCATTGTCAAAATGAGGCATCATCCAACTCCCTATGGTTAAATTATGAATCAGTCACAAAAAGACTTTTCATTAAAAAAAAAAAAAGCCTGAAACCCATTTTCTGCTACATTAAACACACACATACAAACTAGCTGGATGATTCAAATAGACAAGACCTTTCCAAACTGCAAACTCATATAATTTATGCACCCTCTAAAAAAATAATAAAAAAATCTAACAACAAAGAGATGAGGTGGAGTGATTGGAGCTGGGCACCCTTGGTGGGACACAGGGCACTTGCTGGCTCTGAGGCTGGACACTGGGAGGCATCTGTGGTTTCTGTTTCTTGGGCCCCTAGAGGAGGTGGATCAACCCAAGGTCAGCAGATCCCTCCTTTCTACAGCATTCCCACTGAATCGCAGTCGAAAAAGATGATGAATGTTGGAGCTGGAGGCATTTTGGAAACTCTCTAGACCAATCCCTTCATTTGTAAACAAGGCAAGAGAGCTCCAGAAGGGAGCCCTGCCTCGTCCGAGGTCACACAGCAAGTCCACACTGGAGTCAGGAACAAGAAGCCAGAGTTCCTGACTCCCAGCCACGGGGCTCCCAGTGCACCCGTCATAATCCATTGGTGTTGTGAGTTACGGTCCGTGTATATCTGTCCTGGCGCCCTAACGAGACTCTAATCTCCACTGGCTGCTTTATTCTTTGGATCCCTTGATAGTCCCTTAATTTGAAGCTTCCTTAGAACTTTCCTTTTAAAACAACGCTTTGTTAATAGCCTCGCACTGAGCTGTTCCCAACTTCTCATGAAAATAACGAACACAACATCAAAAAGAGTAAGAATCTCCTTCTGTGACTTGGGATCAATATTCAACCCAACACCAGACAAGAAATTGGATAAAAAGATGCCATTTTAGGACCACCCATTCTGTGGGTTAGGGAGCCAGCCCCTAAAACCAGGACCACAAGGGCTAGCAGTCCAAAACGCTGCGACATTGTCCAGAGGGCTCTCTGCCTTCAATGGCACCCTCTCCTCATGTCCTGGGGACAGTGGATGAAGAGGAACTGGGCTCCACAGTAGCCCAGGAGGGGAGTCTTCACAGGCTGGCACTATAGCCCCAGCCTACAGATGGCAGAGCCTGGAGGCAGGTGTGCCGGGGTACAGTTCTTTCTACCTACTTTATCTTTATAACGTGTCAGAGAGCTAGCTCAACAGTGAGGTAGGAGAAAGAGGATTTCAGCTAACAGATGTTCAGTAAATAAAAACCTGCTGCTCGCCAGGAACAAGGCCAGAAAATTGCGCCACGATCTATGACTCAACTACTGAGCGGGGCTTTTAACAGAAACCCCTGATGACAGAGGCAGCAACAAGCATGAGGCCCCACAACCTCTCTACTGGAAACTAATGGATCTAGAAAGAGCTTCCAACTGTTGGAGGATGAGTAGAAGGGGAAAAACAACAACAACTAGAAAGTAATCATGGAACATCTGGAAAAAAGCACCCAGGTTTGCAATTAAAAAGTTTTAAATGCAATACCAGAAAAAAACCCCAAAAAACCAAAAACCCTGCATTAGGTCCATAAGAAGCTGAGCTGATACCACAGAAAAATGCGTCAGTAGCACGGGACGAGCATGAGACTCGGAGAACACAGAGGAGAAGGGCAAAGTGATGACAGCGAAAGGAAGGAAAGGACAGGTTTTCTCTCACTCTCCTCATTGCCATCTTGCCACAACAAAGAGCTATAGAGCTTCCTAAGGAAGAAACTCACATGGTTGGAACAAAAGCAATAATGAAAGATATAACTAAAGAAAACTTTATATTCAGTATGCACATTGAAAGGGCTCATGGTATTATGAGTAAAAATAAGTTTAAAGGGGGGCTGTGCAGGAAAGACCTAACAAAACAGGCCTAACGCTGCTATCCTTAGACCTCCAGCTGCTTGCTGGGGTCTGGGAACTTGGCTGGTAAATAGCTCCCTACACTGACATAAAACTTAACCTAAATGGTAAGCAAGAGTGGCTCACTCTGCCTGAACTGTTTTTTACAAACACTGTGGTTTAGGCTGAACACCTGCTTTCCCTCTGGGAGTCTGGAATATTGGTGCATGCTAGGTAGAGTGCCTGTATGATCAGGCACTCTTGAGAACTGAATCTCTAATCGGATTCCCTGGGCAGACACATCACACATGTTGTTCCATTTTCCTTGCTGGGGAAAAGTCAGCTCTGCGTGACCCCTGATGGGAGTCAGAGAACATAAAGAGGCCTGTGCTTGTGTTCCTCCAGACTCTGCTTGTGCCTTTTCCCTCATAAGCCAGTTGCATCCTCCTAATACATTGCTGTCATAAGTCTTAGCCATGAGTACACGTCACGTGGACTTTTGTGAGTCGTTTTGGTGGATCCCCAAATTTAGCAATGGGACCCCTGATACAAGGGCTTCACTTAAAACACATTCTAGCAAAGTATTTGAATTTTAAGAATAACTTACTTGTACATTATAAGCATCAGGGAAGAAAGACAACTTCTTACAAAGAATATAAAAATTGGCTGGCTTCAGACTTTTCCTTTACCACTCTATGTGTGGCAGCCTTCAGAGGGTTTTGAGGGAAGAATGTTGGGACCCAGTAATTTTGTGGCCTTCAGAATAAAGTCAATAGACAGATATTCTTAGATACGTAAGCACTCAAAATAGACTTACACCAGTGACTGAGATCATAAACTTTAAGGGTAGGAGACTATGGAATTCTGCATATGCACTATTTTTATGGAGAGCCCTAATTCAAAATCCAGTCTGATTGTTTTATTGGAGAATTCTGCAACTTCAGGCTTAGCCCTTCACTCTTTCCCTCAGCTGTTTTTCTGCTTCTGACATGTTACTGAGACCAAGAAATGATATTTTTGTGCCATATCTTTCACCCCATAATTTAGGAGGAATCTTCTGTTGCAGTTGATGGCCACTTAAACTATTAGGCACTACAGTTCTATTCTTAATGACTGCTAGACATACAAGACAGCAATAGGTCTCATTTTGTAAGAGTCACTGTACTGAGGGTTGTTGTGTTGAGTAGGATTCTGAACCACATCTGAACTCCATGGGAAATAATTAGGGGGATCAATGAGCGATGACTGGCCCGGGAAAAAATGGAGCATGGCGGTACATGTGTCGCTCGTTTGCTATCCCTAATCACATACTCAGCATGTTGTGGTTTAAAAATTAATAAACAAAAAAATCTTAATTTTGTCCACAAAAGAATAGCTGCACAGTTCAATAAAAAAGACCATTTACATTTCAAGAAGTTTGAGTAACAGTTTTCTGTATTTAAAAAATTCACGAGAAAAAAAAAATTACTCCAAGAGTGACTTGGGTCATTGTGTGTGTGTGTGTGTGTGTGTGTGTGTGTGTGTGTGTGTTTTAATGTACTGGGAAAGTTAATAAACCACTCAAATGCAATTATTATCTGTCATCAAGCCCGTCTTTCAATAGTTTTTCATTGGGAACTTTGTTCCTTCGTTAACTATGCCTTAAAGAACAACTATATAGTAGTAAAAGTAATGCATATTACTTTTAAGAAAGTAAATAAAAAAAAGTAATGCATAAAAAAAAAGTAATGCATATTACAAAGTCATTGATGGAATCTACCAAAGGGTTAATCAAGGTTACCTCTGGAAGGTGAACTTCTGATTTTTAAAATTATTTATCCAGGCTATTCTCTGTTTGTGCCCCTGCTCACCATCAGGTCTATTCTCCACTTTTCTCTACCTTGCTCAGTGACCCTGGATCTGTACTGTCTATAGGTCACATTGCCCGGGCTCTCTTGCCTTCTGGCTTCTGGTTGGGTTTGGCCAATTGGGGTGATTAGAAGAGATCAGAGGGAGGAAGGAAAGGTGCCTGGGAAAGGTAACGTTGGAATAACATTGGCACTCCGTGTTATTTCCCAGCAGTAGAGTGGATCACTCATGTACATATTTTGCTGCTCCTTCCTGCTTTTTGTATATCCTTCCTCATGTATATGAGTAAATTACATCACCTCTAAAGGTTTCACAGTTAGAAACTACCTAAAACTTGTTCACCTATAAGATTTCTATTCCTTCCCATGGGGAAGAAACTGATAAGCTATCAAGAGGTCTGGACTGAGGACTGGAGGCTGAGGTCAGGATGGCACTGCCTGAGTCTGAATTCTGTGGCAGAATAGAGATTATATCTTAAATTTGAACACATAGACACTGGGTGAAGTTCTATGCAAAAACTGTTTAAAGTCATAAAATGTTAGCTTTATAATTACGAGGAAAATTAAGCCACACTTTCTAATATTTAAAGAAAACATTTATGAATTCCACTAATTAGATAAGAAATGGTGAGATCTTCCTGACAAGTTTGAAAAATCAGACCAAAAAATGAACACACATTTCTTTCTCTTAGAGTTGTTATAAAATAACAGTTATGTCAGTCTGCATCTTGGTTTCACTGTCCATGCATGGGTTTATCAGTTTTGTTTTCCTGGGCCGTCAGCTGATATGCGTTCTTCACTTCATTCTTTTCCATCACTGAGTTACCCACTTTGACATCTCAGCAATTTAGTTCACGTTGTGACACGTTTGATTTTAAACAACAGGCTAAAAATCCTATCCAATACTAATGTTTATATAATATTGTTGGGGAGACAGAAGGAAGTTTGAAAAAAATAAAATAGTAAAGGAAGAAAGCACAAAGAAAAGGGTTGACAGACGAATTGCATAACGTTTTTAAACCTCTCTGACAAAAATACAAAAACATCATAAGATAAAAAGGTAAACAACAAACCGAGATGCGTATCTGCAAAGGCAGCAAAGGATCAATATCCTTAATGTAATAAGCTTTTGCAAATCAATTTAAAAAAAAAACTGGGTAAAAAGCATAAGCAGTAAATTTCCAAAAGAATAAATTAAAATTGACAATGAACGAATGAGAAAGTGCAGTTTGATCACTAGAAAAGTGAGAAATTTTAAAAATTCTTGCCTATTTGATAGATGAAAGATTATAATACCCAGTGTTGTGATTGTAACTTTTCTTAAACACAAGTTGCCATAGCTTTCAAAACTCTTTCTAGGGTTTCCCTGGTGGCGCAGTGGTTGAGAATCCGCCTGCCAATGCAGGGGACACGGGTTCGAGCCCTGGTCTGGGAAGATCCCACATGCCGCGGAGCAACTAGGCCCGTGAGCCACAACTTCTGAGCCTGTGCTTCTGGAGCCTGTGCCCCGCAACAAGAGAGGCCGCAACAGTGAAAGGCCGGCGCACCGCGATGAAGAGTAGCCCCCGCTTGCCACAACTAGAGAAAGCCCTCGCACAGATACGAAGACCCAACACAGCCATAAATAAATAAATAAATAATTTTTTTTTAAAAAAGAAAAACCTCTTTCTAGTATGCATGCCCATTCACAGAAATCCCACTACTACCAAATCATGGGAGATGGGCTTAAAGACGTCTGAATTGAGCTATCATCTCAGGATGATAATGGCAAAATGTGGAACAATCCAAAATCAGGGGATTGGCTAAACAGGCTAAGGTAAGTCTATGGGATGGGATATATGCAGCTGTAAACATCATGTATAGAGGACTGCAGACTGAATGGGAAAGTGGTCCTGATCTACTGTTTACTGAAAAACAGGACAAACTAGCTCACATGCCATGCACAGGTGTGTTGTAGGGTGGTTTGGGGCTGTACAGTCTGGAGCACCCAGCCTGCAACTGAGCCCTGGCCGCACCCATCCCCCCAGGTAATCCTGGGCAGATTTCCTGCCCCTTCTAAACTGCAGTGTCTTCCTTTGTAAAAACGGTATTAAGCAAAGTACAGGCCGTACAGGGTCTACGGCCTGAGATCTTCCAGGCAGATACTTAGTACACTGCCTAACTGACGTGTGCTTTAGGTTTTTCTTGTTTTTAAAAATAAATGTTGAAAAATACTCACGGAAAATAGGCAGAACAGACACCAAAACCCCTGGCAGTGGAACTGTAACCAGCTTTTGCTTCTTTTTACTCTTCTAGGATTTCTGCATCGAATGTGGATTACATTCCATGTTTACACACACATACTAACGTCGCTCTATCAGGTTACCAGGAGTCTTGGGGAAACAGCTGAAACCCATCCTTCTAGGAAGCAAAGAAAGAAGAAATGGCCAAATGAGGGGGAAACCAGCCCCTCACTCTAGGCAACACACTCCAAGCCCGGCCTGCGGGGCGGAGGAGGGCACCTCCCGAGCCTGTCAGGCAGCAGGCCCGGGGTCATGGCTGTGGTTGCTCGGGTGGGCGAGGGCTGCACACTGGCCCTTTGTCTAAGCAGGCTCTGCTGAGGTCAATGAGAAGCAGATGGCCCTTCCCCTCCTCACACACCTGGGATGCAGGGCCTGCTTGAGCCCCCCGGGGGCAATCTGCTTTTCATTTTATAAGCAGAGCAAAGCTGCAGAGGAAGGAGGGAGGGAGGCTATCGTTTTCACGGTGTCAGGGGAGTTGACGCAAGAATAATTCAATTCTCCCTGACTCTGAAAGACAAGGCAGTGCAACCCCACAGGATACCTGTAGCGGCCAAGCTATAACCCACGCTCACCTCTCACTCCCGCCGGGCAGAGGCAAGCCAACCCCGGAACCCGTGGCCTGGACCCCGAGGCTCCAAGCTCTTAGGACCAGCAGAGAAAGGGAGTTCAAAGTTTCTTCAGTCTGCCTTGGGTAAAGAAGCTAGAAAGGAAGGTGGAGGGGCCGGGGAGCAGCAGGCCTTCCACCCTGCAGCCGAGGGAATCATTATAAACACCAGGGGGTCGCCATCCAGCACGTAGGGCCCCTCCTTTCCTGGATAGGAGCACAGGCTCTGGAACTGTCCTGTCCAGGATCTCATCCCAGCTCTCTGCTCACTTGCTGCGTTACCTTAGGCGAGCTACCTAAACTCTCTGAGCCTCTGTTTCCCCACCAGACAGATGGGCACGAGACTTGTGTGATGTCACAGGAAACGGGATGACTGGAGGAGATGATCCACAGGAAGTGTCTACAGAGTGCTTGGCACATAGTAAGTGCTCATTAACTGTTGGCTATTGTCACTGTTTTAACTGCCAGATTCTCTGTGTCTTCCTTCCCTCCTCTTTGCACCGTGGAGTAATTTACATGGTGACAGTCTTTCATGCATAATTTCCTCTCATAGCAGCAACTGTTCTCAGTCTTTGCTTCAGGGTGATCTCTGCCTGTGTTCCACATGGGGGTCCCCACCTGCAGACACTAATGATTTATATTGTCTTTGGGATGAGTCCAGATTATTGCATGTGATCGTTGTGTGACAGCCCAGCATGACCCAGAGTTTTCCCTCATCTGGCAGTTGTGCAGCAGGGACAAAAGTCTTGAGAGCCAGAGAATGACTGTAGATAATCCCAGTAACGAAGTGCCACCCTAAAGCCCTAAGATAAGGGAGAGGAGGGTGAGAAGAAACCCCGGAGCAGAGCGTTTCAACGGCAAGTCTACGAAGAAGGGGGTAGAGTGGTCCCCAGAGGAAGGGGAGCAAACAGAGCGTTTGAACAGGTGTGAAGGTGGCTGAGATTTGAGAAGACATCAGAGAAGGAACAGAGTTTCAAAATACACAGGAAGAGGAAACTGCTGAGTGGCCTTTTGGGGGTGGTGGCAGAAAAGACCCTAAGAGAAAGCCATTGTCAGCATGAAAGTCTGGAAAAACAAGAATCGTAAGATGCTTACATGATGGACAGACAAGTGATAGGTGTCAGGAAAGAAGAGAGTGAGGATTCGGTGCAGATGGCATGGTAATTGAGATTTTCAGAAAGAGATGACAAGTACACTGCATCAAACATCTCCAAATCAGGTGTGGCTGCATTTGACTGGCAGCTTTCCCTGAATGTGCTAATTACACTCATTTGTTCTCAAATAAATTAGCTTATTTGTCAGGAGGGCTGAGGTACTAGGGTCTGAGAGAGTGTCTTCCCTCAGTGAGCAGGTGGGTAGTTCTGTTTCAATGACAGAAAATTCATGACTATAGAGCAACACAGTCACTTTTTATGAAGGTTTTGGATTGGGTCCCCAGCTATATCTCACAGCGGAAACTGGATCAGAAGCCTGGCTAAGATAAAAACGACCTCAATGTCCACCAACAGATGAATGGAAAAGGCAAATGTAATCTATACATACAATCGGGTATTATTCAGCCATAAAAAGGAGGAAAACCCTGCTATTTTTGCAACATGGATGGACCTTGGGTGCATTACGCTAGTGAAATAGGTCAGGCAGAGAAAGGCAAATACTATGACAAATACTATGATCTCACTTACATGTGGAATTTTAAAAAAATAAAAAAGAAAACCAAGTTCATAGATATACCAAACAGAATGGTGGTTGCCAGAGGCAGGGAGTTGGGGGGTGGGTGAAATGGGTGCAGGCAGACAAAAGGTACAAACTTCCAATTACGAAAAAAAAAAGTCTTGGGCTTCCCTGGTGGCGCAGTGGTTGAGAGTTCACCTGCCAATGCAGGGGACACAGGTTCGTGCCCCGGTCCGGGAAGATCCCACGTGCCGCAGAGCGGCTGGGCCCATGAGCCATGGCCGCTGAGCCTGCGCGTCCGGAGCCTGTGCTCCGCAACGGGAGAGGCCACAACAGTGAAAGGCCCACGTACCGCAAAAAAAAAAAAAAAAAGAGAGAGTAGATCTGAAAAGTTCTGATCATAAGAAAAAAATTTGTAACTGTGTGTGGTGACGAATGTTAGCTAGACTTATTGTGGTGCTCATTTCACGATATACACAAATATTGAATCATTATGTGGTACAGCTGAAACTAATATAATGCTGTATGTTCATTATACCTCAATTTAAAAAAGACAGAGAAGGTGGCAGCAAGATTAACAGTGATACCCTCCTTTGTATCAGGCAGGGATAGGCTAGGTTACGTGGCAGTAACAAAGAACCCCAAATCTCAGGGGCTTTTAACAACAAAGGTTTATTTCTCATGCCCACTGTGGGTTGGCTGAAGCTTTGCTCTGCATCCCCCTCACTCAGGGACCCAGGCTGATGGAGCCACCATCTCAGATCTTGCCAGTCACTGTGGCAGAAGAAAAGAGAGTGAGACAAAACACACACACTGGGGCTTCCCTGGTGGCGCAGTGGTTGAGAGTCTGCCTGCCGATGCAGGGGACGCGGGTTCATGCCCCGGTCCGGGAGGATCCCACATGCCGCGGAGCGGCTGGGCCCGTGAGCCATGGCCGCTGAGCCTGCGCGTCCGGAGCCTGTGCTGCGCAACGGGAGAAGCCACGACAGTGAGAGGCCCGCGTACCGCAAAAAAAAAAAACAAAAACACACACACACACACACACACTGGCTCGTAAAACTTCTACTCAGAACGACACACATCACACCTGCTCACATTTCACTGGCTAAAGTAAGTCACACGGCCGTGCTGAATCAGCCAGGAGCTGGGGAGGTACAATCCTACCATGTGCTGGTAGAAAAGGAGGAAAAGAAAGAGAAGGGAATGAAAGAGTACATGTGTGAGCCGCCCTAACTACCCCAACCATGCATTCCACAACTTACCCACCTGCCTGTCACGTGGCTGTCCCTCCTGGCAGCCCGCACCCCTCTCAATGATTCTCAGACATCTCTGCCCACCTGGGCACCACAATCTTCAAGTCACATTTTGAAAGAGATGATTGGTAACAGTGCTTCCAACCTGACTTCATAGTCATAAAATAAGGGAAACACAGAGCAGAACCTCTGGGAGGACCTAGCCCAGAGCCCCTCTCTTTACAGGTGGAGAAACAGGGAGTCAAAAGAGCAACCGCGTGTGGGAGACAGAATTCTAAGACGGCCCCCAAGATTGCCACCCCCTGGTGTGCACACTGCAGGGTCTGCCCCCTGGAGGGTGAGTGGACCTGTAAACAGGAAGGGATATCACTCTAATGATTATGTTACTTTACATGGCAAAAAGGATTTTGTAGACGTAATTAAGATCCCCTGAGTTAACCAGAAGGGAGGTTATCCCGGGTAGGCCTGACAATCTGAACGCCTGTAAAAGAGACGCAGCAGCAACAGGCACTCTCCTGCTGGCCTGGAAGAAAGCAAACAGCCATGCTGTGAACAGCCTATGGAGGGGGCCACCTGGCTAGGACCTGGGGCAGCCTCTAAGTCAGCAAGGAAACGGGGACCTCAGGCCTACAACTGCAGGACCTGAATTGTGCCAAGACCCTGAACGAGCTTGGAAGAGGCCCCTGAGCTCCAAACGAGAACACAACCCCAGCCAACACCTTGATTTCAGCCTGGTGAGATCCTGAGCTGAGAACCCAGCTAACCTAGGCATGACCCATGAAAACTGTGAGATTGAAAAAAATTATATAAGCCACTAGGTTTGAACTAATTTGTTATGCAGCAATGGCACACTAATATGCCATGGCATTGGCGGGTTACGCAACTTCCATCCCCGGGGCTTCTCTGCTGAACTCCACCACCCACTGGGCATGCCTTTGCAGCTGGGAAGGCAATCGGACTTCACCCATGAAGCCGTTAGGAAAACAAGCTCAAATCAACACCCATCATTCTCTCTTTTCTTGCAGTCTTTGCTCCATTCAAACCATCTCACACATTAATGACAAGGGAATCTTTCAGAAACACTGCTTTCTCCCATACCCTTCCCTTCTCCAAAACCAGCAGCAACTCCATTCTCTTGCCTGGGAACATCAATTCTGGGCTTCTAATCCCAGTATTCAAGGCCTTCCAGCTCTTTCTCTTGCTCTCACTGAACACAGACTCTCTAATCTAGGTCTGAGGGTATCTGCATGGCCCGTCCTACCTGCCCGGATTGCCACCCTCTGTGCCCTTCCGTAGCCTGCTCCCAGAGGCATGACACTTGTCCCCTGGTCTCTGTTCATCTGACGGGTCCTTAATATCTCCCTTTCCCCCCACCACCAGTGAAATAAAATCACCCACAGTGAGTCCCGCTCACTGTACTCTCGTTCTCCGACTGTTCCATAACACCTGGCACAAATACAAGGCATTTCTGCACTTGACTCCATCCAATAATAAACCGTCACAAGTATCCCATCATTTAAATCTCTTCCTGCCAAGATTTCAAGCTCTCTAAGGGCAATAACTATGGTCACTCCAGGTGCTACATCCGGAATCGGAAAAGGCATTTGTAGTCATAGCTAACTGGAAACAACCCAAATATCTATCATCGGGTGAAGAGATTAGCAAATTTTTATTGCCATTCAATGGAATACTGCTCAGATTAAAAAAGGGAATAAATTATCAACAACATGCTATCATGTGGGTGAATCTCAAAAACACTATGCTATACTATTTATAATAATACTATATTATCTATTTATATAAAAACCTAGAAAAAGTACGGCGAATCTATATTGACAAAAAGCAGATAAGTGGGTGCCTGGGGCAGGGGTCGGGGGAGAGTAGCAAAGAGGCACAAGGGAACTATTTAGGGTGATGGGAATGTTCTGTATCTTGATTGTGGTGGTAGCTACATGAATGTATAGATCTGCCAAAACTCATCAAACTGTATACTTAAAATGGATGCATTTTAAGTCAAATTATGCCTCAAAGTTGACTTTAAAAAATTCTTTGTATATTCCGAGTCAACTCAGACTTTGTTGGACACATCACAGGACACACCTTTCGGAAGTGGAGATCTGCACATGATTTGTAAAGAGGACGCCTAGGAAAACGCCTACAGATGCCTGTTCAGGCACCGGTCCCTAGAACATGGGTTAAAGGTGTCTCTCCCACATAGATGAGCTCCTAGGCTGACAGCAAAGTGTCGCTTAAATGGTGACTTAACCAACTTAAAGAGGCATTGCTCAGCAACGGAAGCCCAGAAGGAGAGGGAGAGGAGGACAGAAAAGGGCATGTGTTCAGCAAGAGAGGCCCAGATTTGGAGGTTCAAAGGGCATCTGTCCTCCCCGCAGCTCTCGCCATGTGGCGCAGCGGGGCAGGGCTCTTGCAGAGGCCTCACCCTGACCCAAAGGAAGAACTTCGGGGACCAGCTCCACCCCCCTGCTCTGAATCCACATGCCCCAGACACTAGCCTGGTTATAGTCTGACTTGCAAAGGAGCCGGGTCCTGGAAAGGGGCATAGGGCTTCCCACCAAAGAAAGGCATCCCTGTCCGCACCAAGTGCCGGAGGGCCACTGCCCGGGTCATGCTGTCTCAGGTGGCCTTTGGATAGCCAGCCACGACCCCTTCTTCCTGCTGTCACTCAGGACACCTCCCGCAAGATGAGGCCTGGCAAGGGCAGCAGCTGGAGTGGGAGGAGAAAACAGCAGGGCTCCAGCCCTGGAGAGAGCCAGAGAGAAAGAAAGCAATCCCTTGTTTGGTAGGAAAGAGCTCGCAACTAGCACGCTGACTGTAAAGAACTGGAAACCAAGTTCTGAGGTAGGAAAAGAAAGGGAGCGTGCTCAAGGGCTAGTGCCGTGGGAAAAGCGGAGTGAAGAGCAGAGAGGCTTGGGAGCCAGGGAGCTAGGAGGCAGGAAGAGGCTGTAAGCTCAGCCGTGGCCACGAGCAGCAGCAGAGATGGAAAGGGGAAGAGAGGGCACTAGAGGAAAGGAAGGGGAGACAGCTCTGCTGGCTACTGCTGGGGGTGGGGGGACACAGGGCCTGTTTACACACAGGGCTGCTGGGCGGTCCCGCCACCTGACCAAACCCCAGATGCTCCCCTTTTCGCCCAAATTCCTCGACACTCCCTTGCATCAGAGCCCCACTCATCAGCACTGCCCTGACCACTGTCCACAACCCAGTGCCCGGACTCTGCTCTCCTCCCACAGGCCAGGACTTACCTGCCCCTCCTGGGTACGCTGCTGGAACTACTCTCCTGCCGCCCCCTTGCTGAACCACGTGGAGACGTGCTCAGTCACGGAGAAGCGACTCCACATGTGTTAAGTGTGTACTATCCTAGACATGTTCATTCCAACTCTCATATCAACCCTCCAAGGGAAGCAGTCCCATCTCCACTTGGCTGTCAGAGAACCTGGGGCTCAGAGGGTTGACCTAATTAGCCCAAGTCCAAACAGCTGGTGAGGGGCAGTGGGGCTTGAAACCTCCTTCCAGCTCCTCTCTACTGCTCCCAGGTGGACTCAACTACAAATCCATTCAACTCATTTCCCTGATTAAAATCCTCCACTGACTCCCCAGTGCTTACAGCAGTGTTTTTCAATGTTTGTTTTTTGTGGTCACAGTCTACTGTCTCCAAACAATGTTTACAAGGACACTCACCTACCACCTAGACAACGGCAGAGCTGACTCGGTGTGCGTGGGGCTGAGGCCCAGCACCCCGCCTGCTTTCCTAGCTGCCACCTCCACCTGAAGTCTCAGCAGCGTGCCAGTTTAAGACCGAAACTCCTGATCTGAGCCCTGGCCTCTTCCTGTGACGAGTGGTGGGACCATCCACTCAGGGGCCTGAGGGCTAGCTTCTCCCCATGTGCTCCCTCACCCTCCATGAGACCCAGCAAGCCGTCTGAGGTGCCTTCTCCATCTCTCTTGAGCTGCCGTCCTGCTCTCCATCTTCTCTGTGAGCACCAAGCACCCAAGTCCAGGCGATTATAGTCTCTTACCTGGAAGAAGAGTGGCAGAGCTTCCCCGCTTCCACCCTTGCATCCCCAAAGTTTGGTCCACTCCCCACACAGCGGCCAGAGTGAGCCCAAACAAAACTCCCCGCCAAAATAGAAGGCCACCCTGACGTAGGAACTTCCTGACATTTGAATGGCATTGTCACTCCCCTCTACCCTCAGTCAAATATGGCCATGTATTTCCTTCTTACTTTTATTAAAAAAAAAAATTTTTTTTATAATCTTTTTTTTTTTGCCGTATGCGGGCCTCTCACTGTGTGTGTTGTGAGCACAGGCTCCGGACGCGCAGGCTCAGCGGCCATGGCTCAGGGGCCCAGCCTCTCCGTGGCATGTGGGATCTTCCCGGACCGGGGCACGAACCCCTGTCCCCTGCATCGGCAGGCGGGCTCTCAACCACTGCGCCACCGGGGAAGCTTTTTTATAATCTTGAGTTGAAACTATCAACCAAAAAGTAATCTGAGAGTCAAAAGAATGGGATGTGACCTGTTCTTGAATTGTTGCATGACCACTGAGTTTCACCAGCCGCAGAGCAGAGTTCATAGAATCTGCTCTTTCTCTTGCCTGCAGCTGTTATGGAAATAATTTGTGTAAAATATTCAAAATTAATTACAAAGAACATATACATCTGAAGCACTCTTATGTTTCACTGACATGAAATAATAAATATGGATATATGGACATCTGGTTGACAATATGATGTTCTAAGATCTAAAACAAATCTGATGATGTCATTAAATACCTATCTTTCTACTTTTACTTGTATTTAGAACAAGGTCCCTCTCAAAATCTATATTTATACATGGAGTTAGCCACATGGTCCTATAAATCATAAGAAAATTCGGAGCAGATGTTATTGGGTAGCTGGAATTCTGTTAAGACTGCATTTTAATGGAAAAATGACACAGAGCAGACTTCCTACATGTTTCACAGATAGAGTAATGCAGCTACTTGAAAGGACTATTTATATTCTAGATAGGTTGACTTTTAATCAACAAATGCGATTGCTTATTGTCTGCTCTTGGGTGAGTCAGACAGTGGGGTATGCAGGCATTTCCGGGCAGGAGGGGAGTTGGGCCACTGCAAGAAGGTTTTACGGTACTTTCTCTGTCAGTGTGTCTTGGGCTGTTTCTCCTCTTGCTGGCTGGTAGAGACGTTCTAGAGCCTTTTCACAGTAGCCTTCCATGGCCCTGCAGCGTCAGAAACTTGTTTGAGAGGGAAGTGATAAACGTGAGCTAAACCTGAAACCCCACAAAGTACAAAAAACAACTCCTTGGCTGTGTACATTTCAAAGATTTTTGAAATCCTCTGTTTTGTTGGTGTTTACTCCTCTTGAGACTGTTTCATCTGAAGTCTATGTTTTGAACCTTGTTTGGAATAATTTTCCAGGTGTGATTTTCTAGGGTTGCAACATGTCCTTCTGAAGACAAATGCCTGTGCTTCTGAGATGCACTAGGTGACGTTCCGCTTCATGTGGCCTCTGGCTCCCCTGCTTTTATTCCTCCCTTTCAGGTTACTGACTGGAGCATCACAGAGCTGTAGTCCAGATTTTCTACTTTTTTCTGTAACTTGGAAAATGAAGAGGTAAAGCTACAGTGTTCAACACGGGAGGTCTGGTGGATAAGCGGATTGGAAAATGACTTCACTCAAACAATGACTCAGATTTTCTGATATAGAATAAGGTGGTTTAACTCTGCTTATCCCAAGTTAGGTTAGGTGTTCTGAATAACTGCAAACACCATCCTCAGTTGGACAGCTATCTGTGATTTCAGGGGAGAGATGGGGTAGGTGGGCAGAAGAAGAAGGACCGTACCAAGTGCTCCCTGGGTGCACGGTGGGGTTTCAGAATGGGTGGTGGCTGAACGTGCCTCTCTCCCTGCACTGAGCACCTGGGGGCCGAGGCCTCACCATTAGTGTTTTCACAGGAAGACCCTGGGGTTGGAAAGGCAGCCACAGACGCAGCACCTGCCTTGTGCCACCTGAGTAGCCCGGGTTCAGCCTGGCAGACTGAAGGACAGACGAAGAGACAAAAATGGCATAAATCAGAAAATCTTTTCTGGTTGAGGTAATTACAAGGATCACCAAAAACAGAGTAGATGTTAATAACTTGTTTTATATAGAGAGACTTGCACATGCCTATTACGATTCACACCGAAGCTAGACCATGCTGCCCCTGTCATTTTATTGCCTCAAATATTTACTGAATGCTTACTATGTACCAAGCAGTTATGCTCAGTGACATGTGACATCTCAATTAAGCAGATTTCCACGTTGTTTTCATCAGCACAGTCTAGTATTTACAATATATTGCTGGATGAAAAAAAGTAGTTTGAATCACAGAAGGACACACACACTGTAAGAACATTCAGAAATATAAAATGTTACCGATAGCTCTTGGGTAATTGGATGATGGGCTATTTTTATGTTTATACAGCATTATAAAAATATATATACCACTACCCAGGATATGTCTAACTCCAGCTACCAGGAAAAAGTCCTCCCAACAATGAATCATCGACAGCTAGCAAGGACAGCATGTTATTTGTTGCCGTGACGACACAAATCTTTACCAACTGGTCACTTACTGCCCTTGCCTTTGGAAGATGGTTGCCCTAGATTTCTACCTCTTAGGAAGCTCCCACACTTAGGTCCTCTTAGATTTTTTCATAGTTCCTTTGCAGTACATAGTTCCTAGGCGGACAAGTATGGTTCAAATCCCGGAGAACTCATATGTCAGGACCTAATTTGTTTTGACATACTGTATGTGTAAGAAAACTGAATTGACCTCAGTTTCAAAGCCAACACGAAAACCAGACCTTCCACCAGAAAGCTGCATCACGCTATTGCTTTTAATCTTTTTACTTGGGCCAAGTTTAGACAAGAGACATCCACTCCAGGTAATTCCAAAGGCACCGAGGTGTACAGAGACACCTGTGGCTGGAACCCTGAAGACTCCAATGAGTAGCACTGGGGATGCACCACTGGTGAGTGATGGCAACGCACTTTCTTCTTATAAATACTGATTGTGTTAAGTAAGCATTTTTGGATTTCATAGAAAGGTTTCTATCTTAACATATTTGCAGAATTCGCAAGAAAAACATTTGGTGAAGTACGGATGACCAAAGGTCATCTTACTTCAGGGAAAAAGGTGCGTACTTGTCCTAAATGAAATTTGATGGTGTTATGAGTCATGGATATACCCCAAAGTCACGTGACACTTCCATAATTATACACAGTGTGAGAAATCCCGTCTCACTGCTGCTATAAAGTTCAAGGCACAAAGTGTACGAATATTATTTTTGCTTTGCAGTCAACCAGTGGAAAATACCAGTTTTCAACTTGGACCAGCCAAAGCATATCTCTAAATTATGCTTTATCGCAGCATAAATTTTCTTAACTTGTTTGCTAAACAGGGTAACATTGCCATGGATACTTTCCACTGCCCTATAACTTCCCTTACACATTCTGACACTTTCTTTCAAAGCTACCACATATGATACCAACTGAACACGTTAGCATGTCATTTGTTCTCAGCATGGATGGGAAATCCAGAGAAAAAGCAGCATAAAAATATGATGAAGAGAGAGGAAGCATAAAATAAGGAGAATGAGAGGGGTGGAGACCCACAGCGTGACTAAGAAAATGTACTAGGGTCACTTAAGCCTTTCAGAGCTCAGGGAGCCTCCATGTTTTCTCTAATCAAGATCACTTCCTATGAGAAGGGATGCAACAGATGGAGATGGAGAAGCACGTTTCATTGAGCTAGCTGACACAGGGAGCGAGGAGGAGAGCTGTGGCCCACAGACAGGATGGGAGACAGCCTTCTCTCTACTCACTGAGGAGGGAGCTACGCACCCCCCACCCCTTCCTAGCCCACGGTGCCCCATGCAGAGGGCCCGCGCTCAGCTGTCAGCTTCTCCACACACCTGAGCTGTGTGGAATGGAAATGTCTGCCCTGCAGTCGCTTCGGAAACCCTGGCTGGGAACGGACCATTCTAGATTCTGTGTTGGGCTCATCAGAGAGGCCGACAGGACTATCGATATCCATTCAGATACCTCCTGCTGGCCTGTGACAGAGAGACTGCAGGTGAGCACAGCCCAGGAAAGACAAGTGTGACTGCCACCTTGCTGCCTGTCTCTCCTCTTCAACGTCTCTGAAATCTGCCCACTTCCCTCCACGTCCGCTGCCAGCTAAGGCCCAGCTGCTAACACTGCAACGTCCTCCTACCTGCCCTTCCTGGGTCCTTGTTGGCCATCCTCCTAACCAGACTCCTCACTGAGCCAGGGTCCTCTTCTCGAAGCACAAACACCATCACGGCTCTACTCTGCTTAAAACTTCCCGCGGTTTAAGACAACCCGAAGCCTCTCACGTGGTCTATAAAGGCTTCCCCGCTCCTCCCCACCGCCTCCGCCGTGGGCTCCTCTCACCCGTGCGCCCCTCTTCCTCCTCCGGGACACACTGGGCGTCTTCGTGTGGGGTCATGGCACATGCAACGCCCTGCGCCCAGGCGCCCTCCCTTCTCTGCCCCTGGTGTGGCCCCAGCGCCAGCCCCCTCCCATCCCCGGCCCTTCTTCCAGATCTTGGCTCAGGCATTACTTCCTCACAGAAGCCCGCCCTGACCCTCAGTCTAGGCCAGGCTCCCTTGTTGTCTGCTGTAACAGAACCGTGTTCCTTTCCTTCATAGCACATACTGCAGTTTGGAGAGACATTAAGCAACTAATCACACTGCTGGGACTATGGCTCTTCCCCTGGCGTATCAGCTCCACGAGAGGAGGAACTGCTTTTGATTCACCTCTTTATCCTTAGCTCCCAGGACAGGGCCTGGCACTCAGTAGGTGCTCGATAAATATGTGTATTCTCTCAACTGATAGCCACTAACCTAGTCATACACCAACTTCTCAACCTCCACAGCCAGCAGTGCTGAGCAGATGACTTTTCTCTTTGTTACGCCTGTCTCTCTCCTTTTATATTTTACCTCCAAAGAGCTGACTTTGTAAAAAAAAATTAAAAACTAAGACAGATGCTTTCTTTTACAGACGACTCTCGATAACTCACGTTTAGAACAGAGAATAGGAGAAATAACAGGGTCTTACTTCTTAACATCTATTTGCTGTCTCGAGTTGACAATTTCTGTCTGACCTTTAACTGTCTGTCAGCAGGATGAGACCGCCTGCCCACACCAGATCACAGACAATTCAAAATGGGCCCAGGTCAGAAGCCAAAACCTTGTCAACAAAGGTCCCTCTTCCAATAACGCCACCTAGAGCTGCCTGTCCTCTCTGCCTGCGCAGCCTGAGGCCGTCACACAACTCCAAACCAAGTACAAGCAAACAGGTCCCAAGGTGCTGTCCTCAGCCATCTGCTTCTCAGGAGCCACAGTGTTCGGACAATACAGGTCTTCTTAGTAACAGTGAGAGACATGAAAGCTTAAAGCCACACCTGGCCTAATGAATATTACTGTAAATAGTCCTAAGTGATGTTAATGCACAAGAAGGAATCCCAGAGGATCTCAGCTTAGAACATGCCTAGCAGATAAGCAGGCCGAAAGAGTAAGTATTTCTGTTCTTGGACTGATTACAGGGAGCACATGTTGACCTCATACCTTCTTTCACAGAGCATTTGGGGAAGTGGGCGTGAGTCAGGAACCCACCTTTTGATTAATTAATTTGGAAACAGAGAGATACAGTGAGTGGCCCAAGCTCTCAGAGTGGGCCAGAGGCCAAAGAACTCACTCTGATCATATCCAGTTCAGGGTTCCTTTGCTCAGTCCAAAATCACAAAAGGGTCTTACAAGGTGTGGCCCAGGGACCACCTGCATCAAAACAACTCCAGAGAGTGTGTGGAGAACACTTTGACTCAGGACCCTCTGGGGATAGAACACAGACATATGCATGGTCAACAACCTTATCAAGAATTCTGATGTCCACTAACATTTGAGAACCACAAAGCTGAACTTAAATTTCTGCCTTGACAGCATACATCATTTCCAAGTTTATTCTTCAATCTGAATTTGTGACTTTTTGGGATACGGAGGAAGAAGGATGTAGAATGAAACCCATGGTGTTCTTAAATTCCCTGTTTGAAGTCACTGGTACTTGGGTTGAATAAACGGACTTCTGCATTATGAGGACTTGGAAGAGGAGTGTATTGCTAAAATTAGAGGAATCATTTTAAACGAGGGATGGGCCTTCCTCTCAGTGCCCTCTGGTGGAATTAATCCAACCCACTGTTTACACTTAGAGTCTGAAAAGACTTTTCACAGCCTAGGGGATAAAGCAACTGGAGGAAGATAGAAGTGATTCCCCTTGCTTTGGGCTGGGACACTGAAAAGCTGCACCCCAAGAGTAGAGGGAACGAGAAGTAGGTAAGCTTTTGCAGGGACTATAGCGCATCTCATTCTTGGATTGAGCTTTTCCGAGCTCATCCTGGCTTGCTGGGATGCTTAGGGATCTAGCAAAAGCAAACATAATTCCTCTCTGGAATTATAACCCCATCTTAGTACTCTATTTCTACAAAAAAATTCTGTAAATACAATGTCCAACACAAGATTAAAAACAACCAGAGCAGGGCTTCCCTGGTGGCGCAGTGGTTGGGAGTCTGCCTGCCGACGCAGGGGACGCGGGTTCATGCCCCGGTCCGGGAGGATCCCACATGCTGTGGAGCGGCTGGGCCCATGAGCCATGGCCGCTGGGCCTGCGCGTCCGGAGCCTGTGCTCCACAGCGGGAGAGGCCACAACAGTGAGAGGCCCCCATACCACAAAACAAACAAACAAACAAAAAAAAAACAACCAGAGCCACTCAAAGACAACATGAGAGAAAAACAATAAAGAGAAGAAACAGACCTGAAAAGACTTTAGATGTTAGAGTTACCACACAAACTTTAAGGTAACTCTGCTATGTATATTCAAAGAGCTAAAAGACAAGCTTGAGAATTTTTGTCGGATAACTAAAAATTATTTTGAAGAAAGAACCAAATTTAAGTTTTGGAAATTAAACATACAATAACTAAAATCAATAACTTAATGAGTGGGTTTAACAGTAGATTAGCTATAACTGAAAAGAAAATTGGTAAGACAGGTTAGAATACTGTACTTAAATTGTGATTTGTAGACCAGTAGCACTGACATAACCTAGGAGTGTTTTTTTTAAAATACAGGCACACCTTGGAGATATTGCAGGTTCAATTCCAGACCACCACAATAAAATGAGCAAGTTAACACAAATGTTTTGGTTCCCCAGGGCATAAAGAAGTTATGTTTATACTATACTGTTGTCTACTGAGCATGCAACAGCATTATATCTAAAAATATAATGTATATACCTTAGTTTAAAAACACTTTATTATTAAAAAAATTCTAACCATCATCTGACACTGCCACAGAACTTCAATTTGTAAAAAATGCAATATCTGCAAAGCATAACAAAGTGAAGTACAATAAAATGAGGTATGCCTGTAGACTTTTATCTTAGAATGGTTTTAGATTTCAGAGAAGTTGCAATGGTAGTACAGAGTTTGCATATAACCCACACCCAATTATTAACATATTACATTAACATGGTACATTTATTACAATTAATGAACCAATACTGATATGTTCCTACTTTTTTCCATTTGGTAATTAGTTTGCTTAATGCAGATTTAATGAAGTTATAGCCTGATGGAGAAAGAACATGGGCTCTAGAATCACACAGACCCGAATGTGAATCTGAGTCCTGCTCATAACCAGCATGACGATACATTCCTACTGACTAAAACTCATACTTTATTTATACTTCCTTAGTTTTTACTTATTATCCTTTTAATGTCTGGGAGCTTTTTTAGATGTGTGGAATCTAAGCCCCCACTACAGACCTAGTTAATCAGAATCTATATTTTTAAAAGATCCCCAGGTCATTTTAAAGACATTAAAATTTGAGAACTGTTGGTTAGAAAAAGGAAAAATTTCAGAATGAAGCATGAATAATAAATAAATAATATAGAAGAGAGTGTAAGAGGAAGAGTAAAGACAATAAATACAGACAATGAGATGCAAGTCTTACATAAGAGAAATTGCAGTCTCCAAAGGAGATTACAGAGAGAATGGATCAGAAACAATAGTTTAAGAGACCATGGCTAAGAGTTTTCTAAAACTGATAAAAGATATCAAGCCACAGATTCTAGAAGCTCTAGGAACCCAAAACAGGAATGAAAGAAAATCCACAAATGGGGGGGGACCTTCAAGATGGTGGAGGAGTAAGACCTGGAGATCACCTTCCTCCCCACAAATACATCAAAAATACATCTACATGTGGAACAGCTACTACAGAACACCTACTGAAGGCTGGCAGAAGACCTCAGACCTCTCAAAAGGCAAGAAGCTCCCCATGTACCTGGGTAGGGCAAAAGAAAAAAGAAAAAACAGAGACAAAAGAATAGGGACGGCACCTGCACCAGTGGGAGGGAGCTGTGAAGGAGGAAAAGTTTCCACACACTAGGAAGCCCCTTCACTGGCGGAGACGGGGTTGGGCGGGAGGAAGCTTCAGAGCCACGGAGGAGAGCACAGTGACAGGGGTGCAGAGGGCAAAGCAGAGAGATTCCCACACAGAGGATCAATGCCGACCAGCACTCACCAGCCTGAGAGACCCGTCTGCTCACCCGCCGGGGTGGGTGGGGTCTGGGAGATGAGGCTCGGGCTTCGGAGGTCAGATCCCAGGGAGAGGACTGGGGTTGGCTGCGTGAACACAGCCTGAAGAGGGCTAGTGCACCACAGCTAGCCGGGAGGGATCCTGGGAAAAAGTCTGGACCTGCCAAACAGTCAAGAGACCATTTTTTCAGGGTGCACGAGGAGAGGGGATTCCTCCCCCCGTCTGCCCACATAAAGCAGAGCACCGCCTAAATGAGCTCCAGAGACGGGCGTGAGCCACAGCTATGAGCATGGACCCCAGAGACGGGCATGAAACGCTAACGCTGCTGCTGCAGCCACCAAGAATCCTGTGCAAGCACAGGTCACTCTTCATACTTACCCTCCCAGAAGCCTGTGCAGCCCACCACTGCCAGAGTCCCGTGATCCAGGGACAAGCTCCCCAGAAGAACACACAGACATGGTGCACCTCAAGCTGCTGCAACGTCATGCTGGCTTCTGCCACCGCAGGCTCGCCCCACATTCCAATTATAACTACCGTACCCCTTCCTCCCCCTGGCCTGAATGAGCAAGAGCCCCCTAATCAGCCTCTGCTTTAACCCCATCCTGTCTGGGTGGGAACAAATGCCTGAGGGCGACCTACATGCAGAGGTGGGGCCAAATCCAAAGCCGAACCCCAGGAGCTGTGTGAACAAAGAAGAGAAAGGGAAATTTGTCCGTGCAGCCTCAGGAGCAGCAGATTAAATCCCCACAACCAACTAGATGTACCCTGCATCTGTGGAACACCTGAATAGACAACGAACCATCCCAAAATTGAGGCGGTGGACTTTGGGAGCAACTGTAGATGTGGGGTTTGCTGTCGGCAACTGATTTGTTTCTGATTTTTACATTTATCTTAGTATCGTTTTTAACGCTTGTTATCACTGGCGGATTTGTTTATTGCTTCGGTTGCTCTCTTTTTTAAAAAATTATTTTTTAAATCTTAATAATTTTTTAAAATTTATTACTATTTTTTTATTTCTTTTTTCTCCCTTTTCTTCTGAGCCATCTGGCTGACGGGGTCTTGGTGCTCCAGGCTGGTGTCAGGCCTGAGCCTCTAAGGTGGGAGAGCCAAGTTCAGGACACTGGACCACCAGAGACCTCCCAGCCCCATGCAATATCAATCGGCAAGAGCTCTTCCAGAAATCTCCGTCTCAACACTAAGACCCAGGACATATTTAAGACCCAGTTCCACCCAACAACCAGCAAGCTCCAGTGCTGGACACCCCATACCAAACAACTAGCAGGACAGGAACACAACACCACCCATTAGCAGAGAGGCTGCCTAAAATCATACTAAGTTCACAGACACCCCCAAACACACCACCGGAGGTGGCCTTGCCCACCAGAAAAACAAGATTCAGCTCCACCCACCAGAATACAGGCACCAGTCCCATCCACCAGGAAGCCTACACAAGCCACTGAACCAACCTCACTCACTGGGGGCAGACACCAAAAACAACGGGAACTATGAACCGGCAGCCTGCGAAAAGAAGACCCCAAACACAGTAAGTTAAACAAAATGAGAAGACAGAGAAATATGCAGCAGATGAAGGAGCAAGGTAAAACCCCACCAGACCAAACACATGAAGAGGAAATAGGCAGTCTACCTGAAAAAGAATTCAGAATAATGATAGTAAAGATGATCCAAAATCATGGAAATAGAATGGAGAAAATACAAGAAACGTTTAACAAGGACCTAGAAGAACTAAAGAGTAAACAATGATGAACAACACAATAAATGAAATTAAAAATTCTCTAGAAGGAAGCAATAGCAGAATAACTGAGGCAGAAGAACGGATAAGTGACCTGGAAGATAAAATAGTGAAAATAACTACTGCAGAGCAGAATAAAGAAAAAAGAATGAAAAGAACTGAGGACAGTCTCAGAGACTTCTGGGACAACATTAAATGCACAAACATTCAGATTAAAGGGATCCCAGAAGAAGAAGAGAAAAAGAAAGGGACTGAGAAAATATTTGAAGAGATTATAGCTGAAAACTTCCCTAACATGGGAAAGGAAATAGTCAATCAAGTCCAGGAAGCGGAGAGAGTCCCATACAGGATAAATCCAAGGAGAAACATGCCAAGACACATACTAATCAAACTATCAAAAGTTAAATACAAAGAAAAAATATTAAAAGCAGCAAGGGAAAAGCAACAAATAACATACAAGGGAATCCCCATAAGGTTAAGAGCTGATCTTTCAGCAGAAACTCTGCAAGCCAGAAGGGAGTGGCAGGACATATTTAAAGTAATGAACAGGAAAAACCTACAACCAAGATTACTCTACCCAGCAAGGATCTCATTCAGATTTGATGGAGAAATTAAAACCTTCACAGATAAGCAAAAGTTAAGAGAATTCAGCACTACAAAACCAGCTTTACAACAAATGCTAAAGGAACTTCTCTAGGCAGGAAACAGAAGAGAAGGAAAAATCTAACAAAAACAAACCCAAAACAATTAAGAAAATGGTCATAGGAACATACATATAATTACGTTAAATGTAAATGGATTAAATGCTCCAACCAAAAGACACAGACTAGCTGAATGGATACAGAAACAAGACCCATATATATGCTATCTAAAAGAGACCCACTTCTGATCTAGGGACGCATACAGACTGAAAGTGAGGGGATGGAAAAAGATATTCCATGCAAATGGAAATCAAAAGAAAGCTGGAGTAGCAATTCTCATATCAGAAAAAATAGACTTTAAAATAAAAACTATTACAAAAGACAAAGAAGGACACTACATAATGATCAAGGAATCAATCCAAGAAGAAGATATAACAACTGTAAATATTTATGCACCCAACATAGGAGCACGGCAATACATAAGGCAAATGCTAACAGCCATGAAAGGGGAAATCGACAGTAACACAATCATAGTAAGGGACGTTAACACCCCACTTTCACCATTGGACAGATCATCCAAAATGAAAATAAATAAGGAAACACAAGCTTTAAATAATACATTAAATAAGATGGACGTAATTGATATTTATAGGACATTCCATCCAAAACCAACAGAATACACTTTCCTCTCAAGTGCTCATGTAACATTCTCCAGGGTAGATCATATCTTGGGTCACAAAACAAACCTTGGTAAATTTAAGAAAACTGAAATCATATCATGTATCTTTCCTGACCACAATGCTATGAGACTAGATATCAATTACAGGAAAAAAACTGTAAAAAATACAAACACATGGAGGCTAAACAATACACTACTTAATAACCAAGTGATCACTGAAGAAATCAAAATGGAAATCAGAAAATACCTAGAATCAAATGACAATGGAGACACGACGACGCAAAACCTATGGGATGCGCAAAAGCAGTTCTAAGAGGGAAGTTTAATAGCAATACAATCCTACCTTAAGAAACAGGAAACATCTCAAATAAACAACCTAACCTTACACCTAAAGCAATTAGAGAAAGAAGAACAAAAAAACCCTAAAGTTAGCAGAAGGAAAGAAATCATAAAGATCAGATCAGAAATAAATGAAAAAGAAATGAAGAAAATGATAGCAAAGATCAATAAAACTAAAAGCTGGTTCTTTGAGAAGATAAACAAAATTGATAAACCACTAGCCAGACACATCAAGAAAAAATGGAAAAGACTAAAATCAACAGAATTAGAAATGAAACAGGAGAAGTAACAACTGACACTGCAGAAATATAAAGAATCATGAGGGATTCCTACAAGCAACCATATGCCAATAAAATGGACAACCTGGAAGAAATGGACAAATTCTTAGAAATGCACAACCTTCCAAGACTGAACCAGGAAGAGGCAGAAAATACAAACACACCAATCACAAGCACTGAAATGGAAACTGTGATTAAAAATCTCCCAACAAACAAAAGCCCAGGACCAGATGGATTCACAGGCGAATTCTATCACACATTTAGACAAGACCTAACACCTATCCTTCTCAAACTCTTCCAAAATATAGCAGAGGGAGGAACACTCCCAAACTCATTCTACTAGGCCACCATCACCCTGATACCAAAACCAGACAAACATGTCACAAAAAAAGAAAACTACAGGCCAATATCACTGATAAACATAGATGCAAAGATGCTCAACAAAATCCTAGCGAACAGAACCCAACAGCACATTAAAAGGAACATACACCATGCTCAAGTGGGGTTTATTCCAGGAATGCAAGGATTCTTCAATATACGCAAATCAATCAATGTGATACACCATATTAACAAATTGAAGGATAAAAACCATATTATAATCTCAATAGATGCAGAAAAAGCTTTTGACAAGATTCAACACCCATTTATGGTAAAAACCCTCCAGAAAGTAGGCATAGAGGGAACTTACCTCAACATTATAAAGGCCACATATGACAAACCCACAGCCAACATCGTTCTCAATGGTGAAAAGCTGAAACCATTTCCTCTAAGATCAGGAACAAGACAAGGATGTCCACTCTCACCACTACTATTCAACAGAGTTTGGAAGTTTTAGCCATAGCAATCAGAGAAGAAAAAGAAATAAAAGGAATCCAAATCGGAAAAGAAGTAAAACTGTCACTGTTTGCAGATGACATGATACTATAGATAGAGAATCCTAAAGATGCTACCAGAAAGCTACTAGAGCTAATCAATGAATTTGGTAAAGTTGCAGGATACAAAATTAATGCACAGAAGTCTCTTGCATTCCTATACACTAATGATGAAAAATCTGAAAGAGAAATTAAGGAAACACTCCCATTTACCACTGCAACAAAAAGACTAAAATACCTAGGAATAAACCTACCCAAGGAGACAAAAGACCTGTATGCAGAAAATTATAAGACACTGATGAAAGAAATTAAAGATGATACCAACAGATGGAGAGATATTCTATGTTCTTGGATTGGAAGAATCAACATTGTGAAAATGACTATACTACCCAAAGCACTCTACAGATTCAATGCAATCCCTATTAAACTACCAATGGCATTTTTCACAGAACTAGAACAAAAAATTTCACAATTTGTATGGAAACACAAAAGACCCCGAATAGCCAAAGCAATTTGAGAAAGAAAAACAGAGCTGGAGGAATCAGGCTCCCTGACTTCAGACTATACTACAAAGCTACAGTGATCAAGACAGTATGGTACTGGCACAAAAACAGAAATAGAGATCAATGGAACTGGATAGAAACCCGGAGACAAACCCACGCACATATGGTCACCTTATCGTTGATAAAGGAAGCAAGAATATACAATGGAGAAAAGACAGCCTCTTCAACAAGTGGTGCTGGGAAAACTGAACAGCTACATGTAAAAGAATGAAATTAGAACACTCCCTAACACCATACACAAAAATAAACTCAAAATGGATTAAAGACCTAAATGTAAGGTCAGAGAGTATAAAACTCTTAGAGGAAAACATAGGCAGAACACTCTATGACATAAATCACAGCAAGATCCTTTTTGACCCATCTCCTAGAGAAAGGGAAATAAAAACAAAAATAAACAAATGGGACCTAATGAAACTTAAAAGCTTTCTCACAGCAAAGGAAACCATAAACAAGACAAAAAGACAACCCTCAGAAAGGGAGAAAATATTTGCAAATGAAGCAACTGACAAAGGACTAATCTCCAAAATATACAAGCAGCTCATGCAGCTCAAGATCAAAAAAACAAACAACCCAATCCAAAAATGGGCAGAAGACCTAAATAGACATTTCTCCAAAGAACATATACGGATTGCCAACAAACACATGAAATGATGCTCAACATCACTAGTCATTAGAGAAATGCAAATCAAAACTACAATGAGGTATCACCTCACACCAGTCAGAATGGCCATCATCAAAAAATCTACAAACAATAAATGCTGTGGAGGGTGTGGAGAAAAGTGAACCCTCTTGCACTGTTGGTGGGAGTGTAAATTGATACAGCCACTATGGAGGTTCGTTAAAAAACTAAAAATAGAACTTCCATATGACCCAGCAATCCCAGTACTGGGCATATACCCTGGAGAAACCACGATTCAAAAAGAGTCATGTACCACAAGGTTCACTGCAGCACTATTCACAATAGCCAGGACATGGAAGCAACCTAAGTGTCCACTGACAGATGAATGGATAAAGAAGATGTGGCACATATATACAATGGAATATTACTCAGCCATAAAAAGAAACGAAATTGAGTTACTGTAGTGAGGTGGATGGACCTAGAGTCTATCATACAGAGTGAAGTAAGTCAGAAAGAGAAAAACAAATACCATATGCTAATACATATATATGGAATCTAAAAAAAAAAAAAAAGGTTCTCACGAACCTAGGGGCAGGACAGGATTAAAGACACAGACGTAGAGAACGGACTTGAGGACATGGGGAGGGGGAAGGGTAAGCTGTGACAAAATGAGACAGTAGCATTGACATATATATACTACCAAATATTAAATAGATAGATACTAAATAGATAGATAGTGGGAAGCAGCTGCATCTCACAGGGAGATCAGCTCAGTGCTTTGTGACCACCTAGAGGTGTGGGATACGGAGGGTGGGAGGGAGACACAAGAGGGAGGGGATTTGGGGATATATGTATACATATAGCTGATTCACTTTGTTATATAGCAGAAACTAATATAACATTGTAAAGCAATTATACTCCAATAAAGATGTTAAAAAAAAAAGGAAAATCCACACACAGATACAGCATAATAAACCTGTTGAAAACCAAAGACAAAAACAAATAAAATCAGATGACCTTCAATGGAGTCCCTACTGGACTTAAAGCTAAAGAGAAATAATGGGAGTCAAAAGACACTGGCGTGGTATCTTCAGAGGGCTGAAAAATACAATGGTAACTTAGAATTCTATACCCAGGAAAAACATTCTTCAGAAATTGTGACATGATAAAATTCAGACAAATAAAAAATGAGGTACGTTTTTCTCCAACTACTTTGCACTATAAGAAATATTAAAAAGTCTCTTTCAGGTAGAAGGATAATGATCCCAGATGGGAGTCTGGAGATGCAGAAAGAAACAAAGAACAATGAAAATGGAAAATATGTGAATAAATCTAAATGACGTTCAACTGCATATAATAATAATGATGTATTGTGTGTTTACAAGATAAAATATTAAAATACAAACAATAGCAGAGAGTTAAAGTATTAAATAAAACCACTGGAGCGTCCAGAAAGCAACAAAAACACCAATGAAAACTGGATTTGGATAATGCACGCTGTAATCTCTAGAATAAGTATTAAAAGAATGACTACAAATCATACAACTTTCAAGCTTATGGAGGGGTAAATGCCATATAGAAATAATTAGTCAAAAGGAGGTCAAGAATGGGAAGAAATAATATAGAATAGGCAAGGAAAATAGAACACACTGAGTAAGACGGTAGATTTAATTGAAAGTGTATCAGTTTTTACATTAAGTGAATTGGTCTAGGTAGTAAAAAGTCTGCCTCCGTTTGGGGATGTTTGACTGCTGACAGTTCTTCATTCTCTGCCTTCCCTCTTCCCTTCTGTGCTACATCTGCTAAGAAAAACATGGGTACTTCCTCCTAAGGCACCAGTGGGAGAGTCAAGCCACACAAGCCCTGTTGTTTGAAGGCATCCCAATCCCAGCCCAGCCTCCTAACTACAGTCTCTTTTCCTTGCTCTCAAGCCATTTCAGGCCTGCTTGAGAGGTCGCACCTGTTCTCCCAGACAGCCTGTTACGTAAGTAATAAATCTTTTCATACCCTCTTGGTGTGTATGTATGTTGTCATCGTCTCAACATCCAAACCAAAATTTGGGTAAGGGTCTATCTTGCTTCTTCAGGGTGGTTAAAACAGTTTTACCCGTCCTAATTAAAAGACCAAGATTACAAGACGATTAAAACTACAAACCCAAACAGATGCCATTTACAAGAGCTATATCTAAAACAGACGGATACAGAAAGATTGAAAGGATTGAAAAAGATAATATGGAAGTCACTAAATAGATTTGGTTTTGCTATATTAATATCTAAAGATAAAGTAGACTGCAAAATAGAAGGCATTACCAGACATAAAGAGGAACACTTTTTAAAATAGTTTAATTCAGAGAACAACATAAGTATTCTAAAACTGTAGGCCTCTAATAAAATAGCCTCAAAATATTAGCACACAAATCAAGCTTCAAACGCTAAGAGAAAGAGAAATGTGCAATCGTAGTGGAAATTATTGCACACCAATTTCAGTAACTGAAAGAAGCAGCAGACAAAAAGCGGTAGAAATACGGGAAAGGTAAACAACATGATCAGCAAACTGACACAGAGGACAAACTTTCTACACTTCAAACTGCAAGATACATTTTTTCCTCAAGTGGTATTATATAGAGCTTTTTTTATTGATAAATCATTGAGCTGTATTGAAAATTTTATTCACATTACTCCTTTTTACTACTTTCCACAATAATCTGGAGGTTCTCCACCTAGGATCAAGACTCTCCATGGTGCCAGAAACCCAGCCTTGTTCTACCGTGTTGTTCCACGATATATATTTTCCATTTTGAAGCTGCCTCAGTCCAAAATGGCTGCTGAAACTCCAGCTATTAGGATCACATTCCAAATGCAGGAAGGAGAAGAAGAGGGATTTCATAACGTCCTCGTAAAAACACTTTCTAGAATTTGCAAGTACTATTTCTGCTTATATCTCATTGGCCAGAACTTAGTTACTTTCACATCTAGCTCCACAGAAGGCTGGGAATAAAGTTTTTATTTTGGTTGGCCAAGTACCCAGCAAAAAAAAAATTGAGGGTTTCATTGTTACACAGGGAAAACTATAATGATATCCAGATGCTGAAATAAAGAGAGGAAAAAAAAGATTCATATTTTATCTTATTTAATGGACATTTTCTCCAGCCCCAGCCCCAGCCTATCACCACCAACAAAAAACAAACAAACTTTGCTCCCTAGGATCCCCTCTGTCTGTATTCCTTTGTCGTGGTATGAAGGGGGACTGGATGCGGCAGGGAGGAACAGGCAAGCGAGCAATTACTAAGTCAAGCGAGCTTTGCATCCATACCCTCACATAGTAGGTTTAACGAACAGGCTGTGGAGGTCTTGCTTTGCAAGTTAAAGTGAGTGATTGCACGGAAACTGAAGTCATTAATAAATACAGCCTCTATTTCATGTAGGATGTCCAAGTCTAAATCAAATGCAACTGTTGAAAGGCCAGATGTTATTCCCATTGCTACACTGCAGTGTTTTCCTGGAAGTGATCTCACCGTGATGGTAACGCTGTTGTCCAACTGTTCATACTATTTATATCTAGAACCCCAGTTTTCAGGTTTAAAATGCATCAGGCTGCAAACAGCTATTGCTTTCAATGCCGAGCCTGACACAGGGAAATCAAGCAGAATCCTCGAGCTGTGAGGTGTTAACTTCCGATGGCTGTCAACAAGGCAAAGCCTTACGTAACTTGTAAACACGTGGGTCTATCGTTACGCATGGCTCTGGGCAACACTGCCACATTAACCAATATGGGCGATTCAAGTCTTTGCTGTCCTCTTCTATGAAGAAAAAAGTTAACTGCGATTATCTCCTACAGATTAGAAAGTACATAACCCCAAAGCCAAAAGGGTTATTTGGTCAGAGCCATAAACAGAGCGTCAATCCTTAAAAGAAAAAACAAAAGCAACTATCAGAAAGAAGTGTGAAGATGCCCTTTACCTGGAATATTTTCTTCTTTTTGTTTTTCTCTTTTAGAATTTGGGGTAAAGAAAGGCATTGTGAGAAAATAAGCTGTTTTTGAAGAATAGATTTTTTTTAAGGATAATTACATCATTTTGGTTTTATGTATTCATCTCACAAAAACATTATTGGTACGATGAAGTGAAAACAATAGTTATTAACACATTGGTAGTTATACACACTCAATAGTTCATTCACATTATAAATGAGAAATAGAACATTTAGATGGTTCTTATGTTGAATGTCAATATGAAGACAACTAATGCCTAAGACTGATAAAAACGATAGCTCCCATTTCTGGGGGTACTTCCTATGGGACAGGTCTGGTGCTAAGTGGCTTGTTTGCATTATCTTACCAAATAGAAACAGGTTCTATAATTATCCTCCAAGTTCAGCAGAGGAAAGTGAGGTGCAAGCAGGGTATATCACTTGTCCCAACCCACATGGTCCTTGAGAAGTGCAGCTGGGACTTGAGCCCAGGTTGCTTGCTCCAGAACCCATCCTCATAAGCCTGAGATTAAATGAGACATACTGCATTTTGGGAGTTTAGCCCAGCACCTGGCACATAATGAGCTGCCAATAAAGGTAAAATGAAGGATATTTACACAAAAACAGACTAAAGCAAGCTGCAAATCACATACCTTCCACATCACTGAAGGCACCTGAGAGGACAGTTAATGAAAGATAAGGGGAACCACCTGGTTGAGGGTCCCTTTTTGGTTCCACTTCTGCTTCACAATTATCCCTGGGCTCCAGCCCTGAATCACTCCCTGAGAGGCTGTGTGGCTTTGGACTAATCACTTCTCCTCTCTGGACTGGACATTCTTCTGTAAAACAAGAGGATCTGGCTGGAATGATTCCTAAGGTTTCCCTCTGCTCTGAACTTCTACAATTTAAGTCACTTCTAAGATTTTGCCTGTGAGAATCAATCCAGGAGCCCAGGGAGGCTGAAACCTAGCTTTACTATGTAGAAAAAGATTAACTGCCCTGTGAAGAAAGAGAGCAAGGCTTTAGGAGGATCAGCATTTTCCACAAAGGATAAACTCTGTTTCAATGGCAACAGGCTGTGGTGGCAAAACTGCAAAGCTTCCAGAATGGGCACGACTCAAAACCAGAGGGCCAAGGAAGACCTTTAGAAGAGCTGATGGAATCGAATTAATACCAGTGACTTTCATAATCCTGCTCCATTTCAGACCCAAATGCCTCCAGATGGGAAAGGCACGCAGGCTGCTCCCAGGGGCAGAGGCAGAGGCTCTGAAGTCTGCTCCATGGCGTCCACTAGTGGAAGACCACATTGTAGCGATGCAGACCTGCTGATTGCAGGGGTTCCAACAGCTCTACACTGTTTAAGCCCAAAGTCCACCCATGCAACTCCTGACTAGGGAAACAGCAGAAAGAGGAAGTGTCTTGTCCAAGCCCATCAGCTAGCTAGAGACAGAGGTGACCATTTGGTCCACACAGAGAAGTTGTCTTCTGTACAACACACCAATGGTTCTCTATAATAACCTATCATTTAATATTCATTTGTTGCAAGATCCTGGTCATTATATTAAAAGAAAGAGCAAACTTGCTCTATCTTTCATCCAAGGAAATATAAAATGTCTGGACAAAGTCAGGTCTTCTGATTTTGTCATAACTTAATAGCTGTGCAAATATTCTTGGGATCCCCTCTCCCATGAACATTTTATTGGAATCAAAATGGTTCAGAGAGATAAATTATATGGAAGTAAGAATTACTTGACAGATATTGTGAACTTCTCATGAGTGACCAGCACGCATATTGCAAACTCTCCAGTATAAAAAATCTGACAAAATCCACCAAGTAGTCTCAAGTATATGGTAGTAATGCCATTTATTTACTGGAAATCAACCTATACTTGAAACACTAAGCATATCTGTGTTCAGTTTTTAACCACTTTAGGAAAATAAAAGCAGCGTGTGACAGTTCTTATCCCGAGAGGCGGCACATCTTCACAAGGAGGTAAGACGTATACAATGGATACAATATATGACTATAATTCTGAAATAACTTAAATGCCCCAGAAAAAAAGTTGGGAGGGAGTCTCAAGAAGGGGCACTGACAAACCTAGAAAGAGCTAGGAGAACTTCATGAAGCAGACAGGACTTGAACTGAACCTTAAAGAATGGGAAGGGCACTGAAGTAGAAAGAAAGGCAAGCGATCAGAAAAGGCAAACGCACAAGGACACAGGGTGGTGGTGGCTGAGGCGGGAAGGCGTTCCATGGACATGTCCTGTCATGGCTCATCTCATCATGACTTTAGTTTCTCAGACCTCTCCCAGTTCCCAGCTGGCTTCTTTCTTGCCTCTCTGTCCAGCCTAGATGTCACGGTCAGCCCTTCCGATCAAGCTTGTCGACTCTATGCGTTAGCTACCTTGGGGCCTCCCTCTGCTCGTCGCGTCTTCTTCTCCCACTCCTGCGCAGCTGGACACTCCTGGAGCATCACAGAGACTGGCCTCCTGAATCCCAGCTGCTTGGCAATCCTTTCCTTCATTTCCCATTTATCAGCTCCCATGGCCAGGACAAACCATGCTTAATCTCAAGCTCCAGGTCATTTCCTTGCAACTCTCACATTTTCTCCCCATCTCATCTCAGAAGATTGAGGCTCTTCTGCATGGGCTCCAACATACCTTGTCCCCACTTGAAAATGTTTCTTTATTGCCACTTATTCTCCTTCCGTGTTCCAGACCATCCCCTCACCTTCACACATCACATCCTCAGGTAAGACTATAATTAGGTCCCCCAACTCCCCAATATTTTCTGTCTCTTGCAGAAGAGAGCACTATCTCTCCTTTGGGGCATTCCATGAATTAGGTGAATGTGAGACTTACAAGGGAAAACATTTACCCTACATATTCAGTCCTGGAGCTCCTGTGATTCCAAGAGACCTGGGATTAGTAATTGCCCAGGGAGACCGTCCTTGGAGATAGGAGAATGGACGCAGGACAGCTTCTCAGGAGTCAGACAGGCATCGCTTCACGTGTCTGAGCTTCAGTTTTGGCACAAACAAGGAGCAGGGACAAATGAGGCAGTAAACTTGAAAACAAAAAGGTGCTTTGTTTTCTTTTAAAGAAACACAACAAGGAATGAAGTCCCCTCAATCATGAAACGAAGATCGATGCGTAAGCCTTCTAATTTTGGCACAGTAATGTTTTTTCTTTTCTTTCTTTCTTTTTTTACAACAAGGTTTTGGGAAGAAAGGAACAAACTAACTAACAAAAAGATGTTTCAGAATATTTGATAATGATCAACAAAAACACGAAGTCATTTAGCAGGTGACTTGTTTTTCATTTAGCAGGTTTTTGTTTCAAAAAATATGGGCCAGAAATTCTTCTAACATTGCTCTTAAATGATACATTGGAACAGCTTATCATTTGCTATTTGTTATTGAACACGTGGGGGGCTGCAGGCTAACCTCAGTGCACTTTCCCTTGCAGGATTCTCCATTTGCTCTCTACAGCACCCACTCTTTGCTCTTCTCTCACAGCCCTTCTGTTTCTGTATGGTTTGGCACTGGTAAAACACAAAGAGATGTGCAGAGCGCTCACAAAATGCAAAACATGCTAATGAAATGTGAGAATTAGGGCTCCATCATTTTCATTATGTCTTATTTCTCCTCTAACTCCTCACCAAAGGTTTTAAATTGAACAGACCGTAAGGAACGTTTTCAATGAGATTGTACTTGGGTATATAAAGCGTCCATAAATTAAACCAACAAAATGAAATTTCCTGAAGTCCCATGAAAGCCCCCATGGCATGCCAAGCTTTGCTTCTGTTCTGGTTCAACTCTTGAAGTCAAAGCACAGAGTTAAATTTTTACTCCTGAAGCAAAGGTGCTACAATGTTGCGATAGTTAATTTTATGTATCAACTTGCATAGGCCATGGTACCCAGGTATTTGGTCAGAGACCATCTAAATGTCTCTGTGAAGGTACTTTTTAGATTAACGCTTAAATCAGTAGACTTTGAGTAAAGCAAATTACTCTCTATAACGTGGGAAAGCCTTACTCAATCAGTTGAAGGTCTTGAGAGACAAAAGAGGGAGGTCCCCCAAGGAAGAGGGAATTCTGCCCCCAGACTGCCTTTGGACTCCAAGCTGTAACATCAACTCTTCCCTAGGTCTCCATCCTGCCCACCTGACCTGCAGATTTTGGAGTTGCCAGCCTCCACAACTGCATAAGCCAATTCCTTAAAATAAAACACACTCTCTCTCTTTAGAATACAGTATACAGAGGGTTATTTTGTGTATATATATATATATATTCTATATAGAAAAAATATGTTCTGTTATTTTGTGTATACACACACACACACACACACACACACACACACACACACACCCCCTACCAGTGCTGTTTCTCTGGAGAACCCTAATACAAATGGATACCCTTTTGTTAATTGTAGAGAGAAAATATCTCCAGCAGAAACAAATTTTCTGAATTCATAATTGCAAAAGATACTTCTAGGCTAGCACTGTTACACTTTCCCTGAAAAGTTCTGTTTACCCTGTTGTCTGGCAAAGGTTTCCTTAGAGTCATCTCCTCTGAAGGTCATGCTCTCTGTCTTTTATGTCCAACCAACATCAGGTCCAACCCAGTTCCTTTCCTTGATAGTTCCTATTTAGAAATAACAGGAAAAAAAAGTTTTATATCTCCGAGATACCTTCTGATGAAACAATTTAAAAATAAACTTTGAAAACAGATAAAAACACAAGTATATTTAGTCTTTGCACAAACATCTAAACATCCAACAATGACTTCCCTGTCCTCTCTCACAGCATCCAACATGAGTATTCCTGGAGCAGTTCCAGATCTCCCTAGGGTCAAATGAAATTTTTAAATTCCATCTTTATTGTTAGAAACAAGCAACACAGTGGGAAATCAACACACACAGTCTTGATTTCCAAGGCCCTCTGAAATGCTTCATGGGCTTGGCCAACTTCAAGACCATCAACACTCCCCACACCCGTTTCACTCCTCCTGGGCCTGCACTCACCCTCATTCTCACATCCAGGGTTGACCCCTGCCATGTTCTCAGTCTTTCCTGGCTTGCTTGCCTCCCTACTCATCTTCACATTCTCACAGCGCTTAGTTGAGTGCCTTGCACAAACTACTCACTGAACATGAACTTGAGTCACTGAACAGTGAAGCAGTACTGTAACTTTGACAGTCACTCATGTTGACAGTTCCTTTTTTAGGAGGTATCAGTAGCTAGAGAGACAATTTAGTCCCCTAACAGGAGAGCATCATTTCTTCCATTATCATAATCCACTTGTTACTCAGTTTAAGATGTTCAGCTGGTCTGAGTCAATCCGAACAATGGCGCCAAGAATGTGTGTGTTATAACCTCTGGCAATGTTCTGACGGTGTCTGTGTGTGGTGCAATTTCAGGGTTCAAAGCTCAGTGGGCCAATCACATCTGTTTACCACGGCTTGGGGTAATCTAAGTCTTTGTTTCCCTAGGTGGCCCCGGGATGTTTGCTTTCTGTTGGTCAAAGTACTAGCAGATGGTGAAACTGGGTAAGGAAATATGCCCACTGTGGGTCTGTAAGTATCTGATAGAGTGAGGACTGTCTATTGACTGGGCTTAGTACATTCTGAAACCTTAAACTCAAATGGTCAGTTCTGACAAAAAAATTCTCTGGCAGGATTTTAAAACCAAGAGACTCTCATTCGAAAAGAATGGATTTAAATAAAGAACAGATCTTCCTTGATTACATATTTGTATCCAGTGAGATAAAGAACAGTTTTTTCAGTAAAAGTTCAAGTCTAATTTAAATCTCACAGGCTAGGGCTTCCCTGGTGGCGCAGTGGTTGACAGTCCGCCTGCCGATGCAGGGGACATGGGTTCGTGACCCGGTCCGAGAGGATCCCACATGCCGCGGAGCAGCTGGGCCCGTGAGCCATGGCCGCTGAGCCTGCGCGTCCGGAGCCTGTGCTCCGCAACAGGAGAGGCCACAACAGTGAGAGGCCCGCGTACCTCAAAAAAAAAAAAAAAAAAAAAATCTCACAGGCTAGAATGATCTTATTTTATTTTGTATAGATGACTACCACTCTCTTTTAGCTACAAAGGTATGCAAGAGATAGAGAATCAATTGGTTCACAAGTGTTCTTGAGAGCAACCTCAGGTAAATACTAGTGGTTGTAAGCAGAGAAGGCAGACACTGTAATTTAATGAGTTGTGAGGAGTAGCCTCCTCATTTTTGATCCTCTGCCCTTAGCACACAGTAGAGAGAAAGAGGGAGGATGTTTGCATCCTACATAGGTACAAGCATTTCCCCTGGGGTCATGGATCTGATGGCCAGATACAGGCACACGATTTCATGTAGGGACTACGCACAGAGAATAGCCAGTACATACAGTCCCTTAGGAAAACCAGACACTGCACATACTAGACAAAGACTACAAATCAGCTACTTTAAACATTCAGAGAACTAAGGGAAATCATGTATAAAAAAGTAAAGTATGAGAACAATGTTTCACCAAATAGAGAATTTCAATAAAGAACAGAAATTATACGTAAAAGAACCAAATAAGAATTCTAGAGTTGGAAAACACAATTACTAAAATAAAAAATTCTCTTCTGCTCAACAGAAGATTTGATCAGGGAGAAGAAAGAATCAGGAAACTTGAAGATATGTCAATTGAGATGATCCAATCTAAGAAACAGAAAGAAAAAAGAATGAAGAAAAATGAACAGAGGCTTAGAGACCTGTGGGGAACGCCCAAGAATACCAATATATGCATAATGGAAGTCCCAGAAGGACAGGAGAGAGAGAGAAAGGGGCAGAAAGAATATTTAAAGAAATAATAACTGAGGGACTTCCCTGGTGGTGCAGTGGTTAAGAATCCGCCTGCCAATGCAGGAGACACAGGTTCGAGTCCTGGTCCAGGAAGATCCCACATGCTGAGGAGCAACTAAGCCAGTGCGCCACAACTACTGAGCCTGTGCTCTAGAGCCCATGAGCCACAACTACTGAGCCCTCATGCCAGAACTACTGAAGCCCATGTGCATAGAGCCCATGCTCTGCAACAAGAGAAGCCACCACAATGAGAAGCCTGTGCATTGCAACAAAGAGCAGCCCCTGCTCACCGCGACTAGAGGAAGCCTGCACGCAGCAACGAAGACCCAGCACAGCCAAAAAATAAAAAATAAAAATTAATTTAAAAAAAAGAAAGAATAACTGAAAACTTCTCAAATTTGATGAAAAACATTAATCTACACAACCAAGAAGCTCAGCAAAATCCAGGTAAGATAAACTGAAAAACTCAAAGATTGGACACACCATAATCAAACTTTCAAAAGACAAAGCCAAAAATAGATTCTTGAAAGCAATAAGAAAGAAGGAATTCTTCACATACAAGGAATTCTCAAAGAGGTTAACAGCTGATTTTATCATCAGAAATCATGGCAGCCAGAGGCAATGGTATGACATATAAGAAAAATACTGCCAAGTACTAAAAGACAAAAACTGCCAACCAAGAATTCTGTATCTGTATCTGGCAAAATTATCCTTCAAAAAATGAAGGAGAAGTTAAGACATTCCTAGGTAAACAAAAACTGAGAGAATTTGTTGCTAGCAGATCTGCTCTACAGGAAATGCAAAGGAACTCCTTCAGGCTGAAATCAAAGGACACCTGAGAGTAACTTGAATCTCCATGAAAAAATAAAGAGTACTGGTAAAAGTAACTATCAATACATAGGTAAAGAAAGCAATAATTACAAATCTGTATGTTGATGACATACAATGTATAAAGGTATAATTTATATGACAAAGCACGAAGGAGGAGGGAAAGAATGAAGCCATATAGGGACAAAGTTTCTGTACACTATTGCAGTTAATTTGGTATTAATCTGAACTAGATTGTTGTAAATTAATTTATAATCACCAGGGGAACCACTAAGGAAATAACTCAAAAATATATAGTAAAAGAAATGACAAGGAAATTATACAGTACAATAGAAAATATTTACTGAACGCAAAAGGCAGTAAATAGATGAATAAAAAGACTTTTTTCAGATTAAATGACCTTGTATATAGAAAACTCTAAGGACTTCATCAAAAAAAAAACCTGTAAGAGCTAATAAACTTATTTGGCAAGATCACAGGATACAAGATATATATACAAAAAGCAGTTGTGTTTCTATACATTAGGAATGAACAATCTGAAAATGAAATTAAGAAAGCAATTTCATTTACAATAGCGTCAAAAAGAATAAAATACTTAGTGATACATTTAACAAATGAAGGTGGCAAGACAGGTACCCTGAAACCATAAAACTTATTCAAAGAAATTAAAGAGGACCTAAATAAATGGAAAGACATCCCATGTTCAAGGACTGTAAGACTTTAAGACTTTATTGCCGCTAAAACGGCAATAATCCCCAAATTGATCTACAGATTCAACTCAATCTCTCAAAATTTCAACTGCATTTCAATTTTTTTCAGAAACTGACAAGATGATTCTAAAATTAATATGGAAATGCAAAGGATCCAGAGTAACCAAAACAATTTGGAAAAAGAAGAAAAAGCTGGAAGACTCATACTTCCAGATTTCAATATTTACTATAAAGCTACAAATCAAGTCTGTGTGATACTTCCATGGGATATGCATATAGATCAACGAAATAGAATTGAGAGTACAGAATGGCCAAATGAATTCTGACAAGGGTTCCAAGAAAATTAAACGGGGGAAATAATCGTCTTTTTAATAAATAATGCTGAGAGAACTATCTACATACAAAAGAAAAATGAATTTGGACCCTCTACTTCATACCATATAAAAAAATTAACTCGAAATAGATAAACCTAAATGCAAGAAATAAAATTATAACATTCTTAGAATAAAACATAGGCATAAATCTTCATGACCTTGGATTAGATAATGGTTTCTTAGATATGATATCTAAAGTACAAGCAGCCAAAGTTAAAGTACAAGGCTTTAACTTCATTAAAACTAAAAACTTCTATGCTTCAAAGCACTATCAAGAAAATGAAAAGACAACACACATGGGAAAAAATATTTGCAAATCATCTATCTCACAAAGATCTTGTGTCCAGAATATATAAAGAACTCTTACAATTCAAGAAAAGAAAGATAAATAATCCAATTAAAAGCTGGGCAAAGGGGCTTCCCTGGTGGCACAGTGGTTGAGAGTCCGCCTGCCAATGCAGGGGACACGGGTTTGTGCCCCGGTCCAGGAAGATCCCACATGCCGCGGAGCGGCTAGGCCCGTGAGCCATGGCCGCTGAGCCTGCGCGTCCGGAGCCTGTGCTCCGCAACGGGAGAGGCCACAACAGTGAGAGGCCCGCGTACCGCAAAATAAATAAATAAATAAATAAATAAATAAAACTGGGCAAAGGATTTAAATAGACATTTAACAGACGAAGAAAATATACAAAAGGGTAATAAGCACACGAAAAGATGTCCAACTTCCTTGGTTATGAGAGAAATGCAAGTCAAAACCACTATTAGATACTACTTTACATCCACTAGAATAGCTATAATTAAAAAGATAGATAATAACAAGGGTTGGTGAGGATGTAGAGAAACTGGAACTTTTAAACATTGCTGGTGGGAATGTAAACTGATGTAGCCACTTTGGAAAACCATTTAACAGTTCCTCTAAAAGTTAAACACAGAGATACCATATGACCCAGCAATCCCACTCCTAGGTATACACCCAAGAGAACTGAAAATATATGTCCACACAAAAACTTGTACATGAATGTTCATAGCAGCATTATTCATAATAGCCCAAAGTGGAGACAATCCAACTGTCCATCAACTGATGAATGGATAAACAAAATGTAGTATATTCATTCAATGAAATATCATCCAGTCATAAAAAGAAATATAGCACTCACACATGGTAAAACATGGACGAACCTTGAAAACATTATGCTAAGTGAAAGAAGCCAGACGTGAAAGATCACATATTCTATGATTTCATTTACACGCAATGTCCAAAACAGGCATGACCATAGAGTGAAAAAGTAGACTAAGAGTTGCCAGGGGCTGGGGAAAGTAGGGAATGAGGAGTGACTGCTAATGTGTCAGGTTTTTCAGTCTGGGGTGATGAAAATGTTCTAGAATTAGTGGTAATGGGTGTACGATTTTGGGAATATACTAAAAACCACTGAATTATATATTTTAAAAGGGTGAATGTGAATGAAATCTCAATTTAAAAAAGATCAAGTGTGTTAGCAGATATAAAAACATTATATTTATATGTATATAAATATATACAAAAGTATACTGTTGTTACGCCTCTTCCTTTTGGCCCATTTCCAAATCCTAAATATTGACAACCTGTGTCACCATGTTTATCCTGTGCGTTTTTGTGTTACCTGGCCCACCTCCAGATACTCCTGGTTGAAAAACATGGGCCGAGGGAGCCAGAAAGGGAATCAAGGAGCAAGATGTTTATGGGCCCATTTGGTGTCACTGAAGGCAGAAACATTTTCTAGTCCATTTTATCGCAGAAAAGGAAAGAGACTTCAGACAGACCACAAAGTTGGTTGGAAAAGCCCTTAAAATTCTTTACCTCTTTTTGCTCTCATTCTACATTCATCAAACCACTTTCCCAAGGGTTTTAACACCAAGAAGGGAGCATATCCTCCCATTAGAGAGGAATCATCTCCATTGAAAATCATCTATTTGTCTGTCTGTCTAGCTATCATTTATCTATCTATCTATCTATCTCTGTGTGCATTTGGCTTTCTGTAACTTGAGGAACTTGAATCACTCTCCCTGCGTCTAAGTCTTAGACAATGAAAAAACTAAGGGCCAGACTCTGGATTAAGGTAAATTCACCTCAATCAAGGGATAAATAGATTTTAATCTATATGCTAACTGACCGGGCTGGCACCAAGATCTTGGACTTCCAGACTCTAGAACTGTAAGAGAAATTTCTGCTGTTTATGAGCAACCCCGTCTATGGGGATCTGTACAGCAGCCTGAACAGACCAAGACGAACACAAAATATTAACATATCAGAATCAATTTGTTCATAAACTCCCGCAGTTTGGCCAGTATTATCACTTTGATATTTCAGCACAAGTTCACTACCTACCTCGTCAGAAGCAGAAGACATTTACAGGGAAGCAGAGACAAGACAGGAGGAAACAACTGAGCCTTGCAACTGGGTGAGCTCTTACATTCCTTTATCTCAAGCTTTTCTAACAAAAGATGAGAATGATGTGCTGCAAGTAACTTTTAGTAAATCTCAATATAGGAAAAATAGTTTTATCACCACTGCCTTCAAATTTGAATTATAGCCAGTTTTGAATTTCTCCTCACCCTGAGCCTCCCTTCCTTTGGTGAAAGTGCTAAGAAAAGTAAAATGGTCAAGGCATGAGGCCTGGGGTGGGGCAGTGGAGGTGGCAGGAGGTGGGGGTGGGTAGGAGAGAAATGTGAGATCAACTTACAATGCTGAGAGTTGACTACTTCTTGCAAGAGTTAAATGCCCATCAGTAATTGTAGCCCAGTAAGAATGTGTACTTCCACATGTATTTCTTTATGAAGTATAGCTCAGAGAAGATAAAGGTCTCCTTCAAAGTTGCCTACTGGGCTTCCCCGGTGGCGCAGTGGTTAAGAATCCGCCTGCCAATGCAGGGGACACGGGTTCGAGCCCTGGTCCGGGAAGAGCCCACATGCCGCGGAGCAACTAAGCCCATGCACCACAACTACTGAGCCTGTGCTCTGCAATGAGAAGCCTGTGCACCGCAACAAAGAGTAGCCCCCGCTCGCCGCAACTAGAGAAAGCCTGCACGCAGCAACGAAGACCCAACGCAGCCAAAAATAAATTAATTAATTTAAAAAGCTGTCTATTAACAGATAACTGTTTCTAGTCAAAAGATCTCTCATATGTAGCAACCATCTGATCATTCTTCACAATCACTGATTATACACAAAGAACAATGGCAGTGCTTTCTGGCCCTGGGATCCTACTCCAAAATGGACATCTGCCAGCCTTATTCAGAACAAATGTTCTGTTAGCTAGCTTATATCTGCTTTAACTCCCTTACTATTTCCTTAGACACAATGGAGTTTAATTATTGTGTTCAAAAATACTGAGAGCTGGTGATTTTCTAATGTAAATTAAGGAATATAGTCTGGGTTTAATATGCTAATGCCCATCGTGATGTTTTTAAACCTGTCAGTAATCACCTAGACAAATTTAGTTCAACATGTTCTAAATTCTAGTTACAAACAAAATATTGGGTGTACCTCAGATCACAGTTTTGCAACCTTGGCACAATTAACATTTGGGGCCAGATAATTCTTTGTCGTGGGGTCTGTTCTGTGCCTGGTAGGATGTTTAGCAGTACCCCTGGCCTCTATCCACTATGTTCCAACAACACCCCTGTAGCTGTGACAACCAAACATATCTCTAGACATTGCCAAATTCCCTAAGGGACAAAACCATCCCGGGTGAGAATCAATGCTCTGGATAAATGACAGATGCCTCAGAGAGAATGTCTTTAGACGATTCTAACACAGCAAAACTTCCCCACTTCCCCTTAGGTTTGAATCCCAGATCTGCTACTTCCTCCCTGTATGATCTTGAGTGAATTTACCTACTCAAGCTGTGCCTTTGTTTTCTCCTCTGGAAAATGGGAATTACAATAGTACCTACAACTCAAAGGCGTGAATAAAATGATCCACTTAGCAAACAGCAAGCACTCAGTAACTGCGGGCTGCCGTTATTGCTACTGTTAATATTTTCATCCCAATTTCAGCTTTTCGAGGTCCTCACTCTGCAATCAGTGAGCTAGGGCTCTTAGGATATTCAGCTGGAAATTAAGATTCTGACTGAGGGACAGTTGCTCTTTTGAACAAGCACTATGATGCAGGTGGTAAAATATGGATTTTGGAGAAAACTGGGATCTAATTCTCATTTCCTTGGGATTTTCAAATCTCACACTTCCCACCTTCACGAACATTATCCTCAAAATAGGGCTGGTAGTAACATCATCAACACCGTGTGTGAAAATTAATGACGAAGCCTGTATTTTTAAAACTGCTCTGAAAATTACTGCAACGTGGAGCTGGTGGCCGTGAAAATGCTGCTCCCAGGGCCTCCCCTAGGGAGCGTAATTGACCAAGGTCCCCAGCTTCTGTGCTTTGAAATCAACACCTCATTTGCACCAAAGACCATGCCTCCACCTGGCTGCTCCCCACCAATGACTGCATCGGAGGGAGGATACTAAGGTAGGCCCGTTCCTGGGAGACACAGCCCTCCTCTGTCCTCGGCTCTAGTGAGAATGAAATAAGATAAGCAGTGAGCAGAGTGCCTGACACATACGCTGCACTACACAGTGCACGGCACTATAGTTAAAAACACCAGCCCAATTCCGTATGTTAATTCCTCACTTTTGTTCTTAGAGATCCCAAGAAAGAAAAAGCATATTTGGACTTAATAGTATCACCTTATGGTTTGTGATACTGTTGCCAGACACCATCCCACAAATCCACACATTTATACATTTTATGTGAATATGTGTTTGATTTTACGTTTTGATGGATTAAAATACATACATGTTTAAACCAAATAGAACGCAACCCAAAGGAAAAAAAAAAAATTTGGATTTGCTGGCACTGTTTTTCCTCTAGTACAGAGACTCAAGTTCTTTGATATAGTAAATGCATAGGCAGTCCGCACTTTACACACGAGATGCCTCCTTGAGAGACTGTGTGTGAAGTAAGAAGTGGAATATACTCTAACTGGTATTGTTTAGTTACTGCTACTTAACATACCATCCCAGAACTCACCCGCTTCAAATGACAACCAGTTATTCTTGCTCACACATTTGTGGGGCGTGCTAGGCTGGCTTCAGGGGGCTGACTTGGCTAGGGTGACTGCTCCAACGTGACCTGCATTCTCTTCCTGAGGCCAGCAGGTGAGTCTGGGAACGCTCTCCTCACAGCGATGGCAGAACACAAGAAGGCAAATGGAAAGACACAGACCCTGTAGGACTCAGGCTCTACGGACACATTGCCACTTCTGCTTCGTTTTATTGGTCAAAGCAAGTCATATCACTGAACTACAAATCGAAGGTCGGGAAAGCTCCTCTGCCCCCAGTGAGACACAGCAAGGGCACTGATGCAGGGAGGGGTGAAGAACCAGGGCCACAATCTCAGTCTCCTGCAGACCCTGACAAATTACTTAAATAGGGACGTTTCCATAGCAAATTCCAGGGCCTCAATTAATATTAAGCATAAAAAGGCGGAGGTGCTAATACATGTTTGGAATATACAGAAAAGTAAAGAGAATAATATAACAAATACCCATGTATTGACCTTCAGTAATTAATAAGTTAACGTTTTAACATAGTTGCTTCTGATCTTTTTCTTTTTTATAAAGTATTTTAGAGTTTAAGCACTTTGCATATCCTTCCACAATTCTATTTCCCTCCCTCCTCAGAGGCAGCTATTATCCTAGAGTTAGTTTGCGCACATTTTTGTATTTTTACTATACATGCAGCTATTCACAAAGATAATACACTTGCTTTCAAAATTTAGTAAGTGGTTAAGTTTAATTCTGTGTATAACATTTTAAACGTAGCTTTTTTATTCACAAGTGTTCAACAGTAGATCTAGCTGTTTTAAAACATACAGACTGCCTTCATTTGAACTGTTAAATTATATTCCAAATGTTATTATTATACTCCATTGTATGACGATATCCTAAGTCATCTTTTCCTCTACTTATGGATACTTTGGATGTTGTTAATTTTGTAACATTGTTACAAACAAGCAAACATTTAAAGGAAAAAAATATAATTTTATCAAAATAGTAAAATTATTTGCAAACATTACACAGATGAAATTGAACTGATGATCCAAAAAAACCCAAGGGATATATACTAAAGAATATGTTATAGAGGGTCATACATTATTAATGGTCTTTTCTGAAATATGTCCTACCCAGGAAATGAAAGGTAGATCTTCTAGAAGATAGTACTAAGCATTCAATTTTTCACAGGATATTCTCCCACCAGTCACAGCCCAGGAAAGAGTCACTCCTCACCCAGCCTTATCACTTTCTGTTAATATTTAGTCAGCATTTCCAATAAAGTTAACTCCCTCAGAACAAAAGCTTTTACATAGGTCCTACATGTGAGCCGAACAGCTATCCATGGAATATCAGAATCTGATTCCCCCCGTTCTCATATTTCTTTTGTGTGTCTCATAACAATGATATGAGAGATGCAGCATTCTAAGGCTAAATAGCTAGAAAATACTAATTCAAACTTGAGTATTCTTCCAAGAGAGCATAGGGGCAATCCTAAGTATCAGAGGAAGAAGCATCCTAAGGGAGACCAAAGCCAAATGCTTCCCACAGGAGTCCTCCTTCTGGCTGTTTTGATTTCACCCGGTAAGTCAAAATTACAATTTTACCATCTTGGCTGACTTTTGAAAACTAATTTCAAGGATAGATTTAAAAGTCATTAACATCATAATCACAACAGAAACTTGTCTATTTGGTTATTAAAAGTGGAACAGGAAGGATACACGGGGGAGGGGGTGGTCCTCAATGATTTCCACCTGAATGTTCTGTTTCTTTCATGAGAGAAACAGAAAAGTCTTTCCGTCTTAGTCTAGGACTTAATCGGAACAAAATTAGAAAATAAAGTTTGTATAAGAATCTGATTTATAAAACTGATACAGAGACTAGTACGGATTAGGACAAGGGGAACTGCCACAGCACAAGAGAAAATGAATAAATTAATAAACTGTCTAATATATGTCTCAATTCTGAAGGCTATATATTAGTTGCCAAAGAGATCTGAAGCTTGGCTCCAAGGTATAAGACTTATGAAACCCACCTTTTAGAGATATATTCAAGAATATGCTTAATGGCCATATTCTGTAGCTTCTCTTCATAGCACATATATTAATGAATAGCAAAATATCTTTAAATAAAATCAACAACCAAATTAGCAGATTCTTGCTTTTACTTTGGTTAGTCTGTCCTGAAGTAAAAGGACGAGTTTCTTAACGCATCTCTCTGTGAACGTTAACAATTGGAAATCCAGGAAATTTAATTCAAATAAACATTTATCAAGTGCCTACTCTATTAAAGAGAAGTCGCACTAAAAACGAAGTTTGCACAAAATACACAAAGAGAGCCAGCGCGCTCCTCCATGTTTTACTGCTTCATAATTTTTTAAATAACTGTTTTACTCCCTTCCCTACTTTCTATTCTCACTCCACTCTAGGCTAAATTAGTTTGACATGTTCTTATTTCTAAGAATCTCCTCTTCTATGTTTGCAAATATGAAAGAGATTTATTTCCTGTTAAATAAACTTTGCTATAGTGCAGAGTTTGCTTCTGCTTTAATTCAAACATTTTCTTGGATTTGATTATGAAGACTAGCAATAAAGAACATTTCAAAGTTACTAAAGTAACTAAAGAATTTCTAGAATTATTTGTTTGAGCCATGCTGTTTATTTTGTTTAAGCTAAACATAGTGGTCCCCATACCAAGTCATGAGCAAAAAAAAATTTGAAAAGTGCAATCTATACCACTGTTTTTTTTTGTTTGTTTGTTTGTTTTGCGGTACACGGGCCTCTCACTGTTGTGGCCTCCCGTTGCAGAGCACAGGCTCCGGACGCACAGGCTCAGCGGCCATGGCTCACGGGCCCAGCCGCTCCGTGGCATGTGGGATCCTCCCGGACCGGGGCACGAACCGGTGTCCCCTGCATCAGCAGGCGGACTCTCAACCACTGCGCCACCAGAGAAGCCCTATACCACTGTTTAATGAATAATCTGAAACAAACTATAATGATAAAGGTAAATGCTTATAAAGAAACACACAAATACTCCACATGTCATAAAACAGACTTCCGTGACCAGGGGAAAAGCCCATTTTATAGCTGAATCAGGAGTTAAAGGAAGCCCACCCCTTAAACTACAGAAAAATTAGAGAGAAAGTATAGTGAAAACAGAATTTTTCAATCTACTGGGAGACACAAGGATAGCAGAGATTGGGAATATGTGGTCAGGAAATGTGCTTCTCCTGTTTCTCCTTTTTAGCACTGGCTGGGCCATGGGCTACTATATGTGCTGGCAAGTCTTCCAATGAGATCAGGACATGTGACAGGCACGGCTGTGGCCAGTACACGGCTCAAAGGTAACAGGGTTTCACACATAACCATATCCTCTTTGGGCTCGTAACCTCTTTGCTTAGTGTCCTTGCCCGAAGTTTCTTCAAGTGCTCACCATCTTCTCCCTTCCGACAGCAGGAAAATTCAGAGATATAACCAGTTACATTACCACGTGTGGAGCAACTTCCAAGAACAGGGCGTCAACTCTGCGCTCTGAATTAGGAACAGAGCATTGAACAAGGGCAAGAGAGAGGAGAGCAGTGTTTTCTCTCAATGTTTTCACACGTTGACTCATCTTACCTGGCTTTTCCAAGGTGGAAGCCAAACATTACTGTCCCATTTTATAGATGAGGAACTTGAACTGGGGCACCAAAGGGTTAAGGGACTTGCCAAACACAGTTGGAGGTGGTGAAGGCTGGACTAGAATTCAGGCTTTTGGATCCTCTTCCCATCAAACCATGGTGTTACTGACCCAGGCTCTGGGAGGTGAACAACCGAGGCTGGCCCTAAGCAGGTAATCTCTTCCAGACAGTGAGAGACACACATGTGAACTTTCAACAGTGCACAGTACTATCTTGGGAGTGCCACTTTCTGATGAAATAGCCATGTGTCCAACTGTATCACTGATCTCCATCCTAATCACAGAACAACTCTCACACAGATACTACTTACAAAGCAACCTCACATACCTGGTATAGGGCTAAGAGACAGGACATAGGGGGAAATGGCCGCTGAATTGCCAAAATTAAGACTCAATTAGTTCATACCCTAAACTTTATGCACTTGACTCATACAGTAACTTACTGGCTCCTCACCTGGAATCTGCTCAATGTTGCTTTACACATAATGCTAACAGTCCTAGTGAATCTGACTTTCAGGTAGACTATTAGAAGGGAGAAGAGGCTGGTGGAGAACTGGCATAGTGTCAACAGTGAGGACTGGTGGAGACGACAAGAAATCTCACAACCTGGGATCATTTTGTGTTTGTGCTCCACACACTTTAATAAATGCAGGAGGTATCACTCACTATATTAAAACCATACACAATAAATGATGTTTATAATGACTTATGGATGACTGGGAGAAAAATAAGACTAGGGTAACATATGATTTTTTATCATAGGTTCCCATAAAAAGTCATCTCTTTTCTAAGTGGTCTTGCAGGGGTCAAGATGCAGTTATCTATAAAATTTACTTACACGGATTGCCTCATTTCCCCAAAATGCCATATAATAATAATGGCTAACATTTTTAAAGGCTTCCTGTGTTTTACTATGTTAAACATTTTAACCTTTATAACATCGTTATTACAACCTGCAGAGAAGGAGGTGAAAATTGGGTAAACAGAGTGAGGAAACCTGGGACATTCCAACACGTTCCAGCAGCTTCAACTTTTGATTCCCTGGTCTGGGAACAGTGGGCTAACACCATGTTCCTGGGCAATAAAATTCCCAGGGCAGTTCCTCAGTCTGTTCATTCTTATTTACATCCTGGAAATCATAGGCTTCACCGGGGTGTGGATGTCTTGTGCTCGGATGGATCTACTGCGTATGCACCTTTCACCGGAATGATTGTGGGCCAGGAGAAACCTTATAAAAACAAAAATGCCATCAATAATGGTGTTCGGATCTCTGGAAGAGGTAAGGGGTGGTGTATATACCTGGAGCACATACTGGAGATGTCTGATGCTTATTTATTTAATGCGTATTCTATACAAAGACGTTTCATTCTTCCTTCAAAGTGACAAAACCTAGGACCTAAAGGACAAAGAGTACCAAACTAAAGCAGCCCTTGCATTTTCAGATGTTCCACCACTTTCCCTGAAGTCATCTTCTTTATGCATACACTCCCCACCTAACTCTATAGTTGACTGAAGGGCTTTCTTCCTGAGGCCCACGTGGCTTTGCTTAACAATCTACAAGCAAAATCACTTTCAGCATTGCAGTATTAACTGTAACGAACAGACGCTTTCATTCACCAAAATCCCACAATTCGAAAATGTTGGCATCTCTGCAAGAGTTGATGTGAACTATTTTCAAACACTCTATGTTCTAGGTAAAGCTGGGCCTCCTGGTACTCCAGGTGCTGGGCTTATTGTTTGGTTGTTTTAACTGGATTGACGTAGAACATACACACAGCAAAGTGCACAAAGCAAAAATGGCCAGCTCCATGAACTGTCACAAAGCAAGCGCATCTGTGTAGCCTGTTGGTTACATCAGATCAAGAAAAAGAATATCAGCAGCAGTTCAAAGACCCCTCGTGCTACCTTTTAGTCATAACTCCCAGCAAGGGTGATGACTATCCCACCGCACATTAGCTTTGCCTGTTTCTGAAAATGATTTAAATAGAATTAAACAGCATGCAGTCTTTCGAGTGGGGCTTCTTTCACTCCACGTAAGGTTTGTGAGATTCATTCATGTTTTTGCATGTAGTTTAAGTCCCTTCATCCTTATCGATGTAGAGCATTCCATTGTATGCATATATCTTCACCTATTTAATCATTCTTCTCTAAACGGACATCTGGGCAGTATCCAGTTTCAGGCGATTATGAAAATGCTGCTATGAACTTTCTGTACATTTCTTTTCATTAACATAAACATGCATTCCTGTTGGGAGTGGATCCGGAAGACACTCCTCTCACTAAGGCTGTGAGAAACATTTTGTGAGGGAGCCCACATCCTTGAGGAGCTATCTGGTGGCTATCCTCTCTAGGCCTGAAATGACAAGAGGAACTACTGCCATTGAATGGAGTCCACTTAGAAGCCAAGGCTGGCATGGTTATCCAACAGGGAGAAGAGCTGAAGCAGTAATCAGATACATCAGAAGCAGAGACCTGTGGCATTGTCTAGTTAATCATGGTGACCTAGAACTGAATACATGGGCAGCCTACTAAAGCCTTATTTGATTTGTATAAATGGAAACACTCTAGGTCTGATGAACAAAATTCTGACTTCAATCATGACAATACTGGGCCTCAAAACCTTCCTCCCAACACCATCCACCCATTCCCAGACTTGAGCCAGTTCACAGCCCCAGAGCCCCTTGAATGAAAGGGAGGCTGAGTACTTCTGAGGAAGGGCCCTATTACAATGCCAAAAATTTATACTGTAACCCTTACTTCTAGCCATCCCCAAAAGGACCTGCAGCCTTTTAGCAGGATGACTGTATACTGGGGAAGAAGAGACTCGCTCAAAACTGACAGTAATTCCTAAAGACCCAAGCCACTGTAGTCCATCCATCAGACTAGGGGCTTCTAGGGTCAGGTGATCAACATAGTTTTTTCCTAGGGTCCATCTTACAGTTGACCTAGTGCATCCACATATCCACCCTGTGGTAATTTCGCCGGTACCAGAATGCATAACTGGAATCAATATACTCAGCAACTGGCAGAACGCTGGAGGAGTGGAGTTGCTGGGTTACTTGGTATATGTATCTGCAGTGCTAGAAGGTACTGCCACCCAGTCTCCCAAAGTAGTGGTACCAATTCACAGCCCCAACAGGAGTGTATGAAAGTTCCAGTTGCTCCATACACAATACTTGGTGTTATCTAGCTGCCTTTCTCATTTCAGCCATTCTGATGAGTATGTAACGGTATCTCACTTAAATTTAATTTGCATTTCCAGGATGGCTAATGATACTCAGCCCCTTCTCATATTTATTGATAACATGGATATTGTCTTTCGCAAAGTGCCTATTCATGTATTTTGCCCTGGCTTTTTTGCCTTTTTCTTATTGGTATGTGGGAGCTTTTTGTGTCTTTTGGATGAGTCCTTTGTCCAATATATGTATTGTAAGTATCTTCTCCCACTTTATGGGTTCCTTTTCACTTTTCTAGTGTTTTTTAATAAACAAAAATTCTTATTTTTAATGCAGTCCAATTTAGTAATATTTTCCCTTACCTTTGACGCATTTTTATTACCCGTTTTAAGACACATTTGCCCACCCTAGTCATAAAGGTATTGTCCCTATGTTTCTGTGTACAAGCTTTATTGCTTCATCGTTCATACTTAGATTTATAATCCATCTGGAATTGGTTTTTGTATAAGGAATGAGATAGGGATCAAAATTTCCCCCCATATCGACATCTGACTCAGTACCATTAACTTGCCAAGACCATTTTTTCCTTACCGCACGGCAGTATCTCTTGTCATAGATCAGGGTCTGAATATACATAGGTCTGTTTATGGTCCTTCTATTGTGTTTCACTGGCCAGTTTGTCAATCTTCCACAAATACTGCACTGTCTTAATTACCATAGCTTTAAAATACATCTTGATATAAATAGTATAAATCTTCCAACTTTGATCTTCTTTCAGATTGTCTTGGCAATTCTTGGGTTATTTGCATTACCAAATAAATTACAGAATCCGTTTGTCAATTTCCACCAAAAATCTTGCTGGGACTTTGGGTTTGCATTCATCATACAGGATCAAACTGAGAAGAACTGATATCTTAAAAGTAATGAAAGTCATCCAATCAATGAACTTGTTAAATCTTCCATTTATTTAGGTCTTCTTACACTGTTGTATTAGTAACTTAATTAGAGTTGTATTAGTATCAATGTAGAGGTCTTGCACATATTTTTGTTTAATATATGTACATAAAATGCAACTTATTAATTTTCCATAGATCTTCTATAGCAGTACTGTCCAACAGAAGTATAATAAAAGCCACATACGCAATCTTAACTTTTCAGTAATCATATTAAGTAAAAAGAAACAGTGAAATTAATTTTAACATATTTAACTTAATACCTCCAAATTATTATTTCAAAATGCAATTAATATAAAAATTAGTAATATTTTACTTTTTGGGGAGTACTGTCTTCAAAATCCAGTGTGTATCTTTTTTTTTTTTTTTTTTGGCGGTACGTGGGCCTCTCACTGTTGTGGCCTCTCCTGTTTCGGAGCACAGGCTCTGGACGCGCAGGCTCAGCGGCCATGGCTCACAGGCCCAGCCGCTCCGCGGCATGTGGGATCTTCCTAGACCGGGGCACGAACCCGCGTCCCCTGCATTGGCAGGCGGACTCTCAACCACTGCGCCACCAGGGAAGCCCCCAGTGTGTATCTTATACTTAAAGCACATCTAATTCAGATTAGCTATTTCAAGCACTGACTAGCCACATGTGGGTAGCAGCTACTGTGTTGGACAGGACAATTCTATAGGCTTACTTATGTTTTCTGCCCACTTGACCTGTTTTCACTGATGCAAGTGTGTTGAAGTCTTCTGTCACTACTGGGTTTCTATCCATATATCCTTGTACCTCCTGTATTCTCTCCTTTATATAGATGGTTTCTGTGTTATTTACTGCATGGATAATTATATCTTCATTGGATTTAGCATTATACATTGTCCTCCTTTGTCTTGTTTCAATGCGTTTTGGCCTGAATTTCACTCTCTGGTAACAGGATCATAATCCTTTTTCCTTCCATTTACAGGGCAAATCTTTTCCAGTCCTGAATTTTTAGCCTTTTTCAATTACTGTTTTATTGTATACAGCACAGAATTGCATTTTGCTTTCCAAGCCAATAGGAAAATCTTTTTACTATATGAATTAACATTTATAGATACAACTCATATATTTGGTCCAAACACTGTCATTATTTTATGTTGTAATTATGGTATTATAATGGTATTATCTCTATTTCTCTATGTGATGGGTCTTCTTTGTTTTAAATTTTTCTTTTGATATTTAAAAAGATTTGTATTCGTGTGCCTGTTATTTCCATTTTTCTTAGTCTTTAAAGTCTAATAGTTTTATTGGAATCTGTCTTGGAGTTGACATAGTTCTGGGTCAATTTTCTCAGTTACCTGGTGTTTTGCTGCTATTCTTCAATGCCTTTTAAAATACTCATTTGAGTCCATTCTTCCTTAGGCATCTTGTAATTTTAATCTTCATTTCTGATATGATTCTGTCATTTTCTTCTACTCCCTCATTGAGTTTAATCAACCTTTTCTTTTTGTATTTTTTAATTCATTTCTGGCTTTTTTTTTTCTTTTACAATTTCTGATTCAAGGCTGCTAAAACCCAGATAATGAATAGTTTTACTACTTCTTTTCTTTTAGGTTTCTGTATTAAAGTGTTCTACATTAAGCCAATTAAATATAAAGGTTCTATCAAGAAGGGAGAAAAACTGGGCACTCTATTGCCCTTGCAGAAAGTTTATCCTGGCATACAATCTCACGCACACGTTGAAAACTGTGACCTGAGTGATCCTACTGTGTACCTATAAATGGAAGACAAATAACCAGATCTTCTAAAGAGAGAGCCATCTTCTTAAACCTGGCTGCATATTCTGCTTTTCAAGAAACCTGTGTTCAAATAGAAACGTGATGAATGCAAGAAAGAAAAAAGCACGTTGGTTTCAACTCGTTGTCACTTTGATGTTTTGAGGGTCAATTAATCTCTCAGGTCTGACCTGTAATCTTTGGGATTTGGGGTGTCTTTTTTCTTAAAGATTACTCAGTCCTCAATACGTAAGATAAATAAACATATGAATTCAAACTGGTCCCACTAGCTTTCTGCTTCAAAATAAGAAAAAGCCTGAAGTGTTTTTAGGGTACAAGAATAGAGTCTTGTACAATGCTAGACACATAAACCTGACAAATATTAGGTGAATAAACTGGAGGCTTCTTTTGAGTTAAGGTAGTAAAGAATTTCAGCAATAGCCTTAGGTCTGTCAAAGTGCTTGGAGGGTGAGGGGTTTACACGGATAAGACAGAGTTGGCTGGTCTTTATATCCACACATTCCCATGCTCTATCTAAGCAGTTGATCTTCCAGGTAATGAATGACAGCAGTCCAAGGTAATATGGAATATTCTAGATTTCAGA